>NC_092720.1:89343700-89421514 GCF_047496885.1 Scyliorhinus torazame | reverse complement strand
CCTAACCTTAACCTCTGCAATGCACGCGCAACCGATGGCGTGCATTCATATACCTGCCTAACAGTGTTGCCTTTTACCCCCTGCCACCCCCCCCCCCCCGACAGGAGAAGTGCGCACACAACAATAGGGAGCATGTGAGGACTGGAGGAGGCCCCACTAATGAGAGGCCACTGACCGAACACCAGGAAAGGGCCCTGGAACTGGCTGGTGGACCTGAGGACCGGGAGGTTGCTGATGCAGAGGTCGGGGGCGTACTAGCAAGTGAGCCACCGACAGCCCGGTCCCCTATCCCCCCTCCCCTATATCCCCCTCCCCCCATATCACCTGATCACTGCCTGATGTCTAACCATGCATGCTTCATTGTGTATCGCAGGACCAAACGTCCAGGCACCCATCCCCGCAGATGCAGACCGCCCCGCAGGATGCCCCTCGGAGGCCACGGGAGACAGAAAGACCCGGACCCTCCAGCATGCGACGCCCGCAGGATGCCCCTCGGAGGCCACGGGAGACAGAGAGACCCGGACCCTCCAGCATGCGACGCCCGCAGGATGCCCCTCGCACACCACGGGAGACGGAGAGACCTGGAGCAACAGGGAGACGACACCCCCCGTCACGTGCGGGGAGCGACCACCCAGCGACGAGGGGGGCAGCCACAGGCCCCCGTCACATCCGAGCCAGGACACCACACCCAGGACACCAGTACCCAGGACACCCCTACCCGGGACAGCACTACCCAGGAAGACGAAATACCGGACAGTGAGTCAGAGTGGATGGGTGGAGACGAACCCCCACCCCAAAGTGCCCATGGACTCAGAGTGGGACGAAGAGTACGACACAACGCCACTGCTGTCACCAACACCCTCCACCATCGCAGAAACACTCACCTCGGTTGGGCACTTTAGTGAATGAGGCGTCTGCTACACTCACTGGTGCGCACAACACAGCCGTCCCCGGTACAGCAGGTGGAGGTAGGAGCAGCAGAGGGGGCCGGGCGGTCGGAGGGCAGCCCAGCCCAAGCGAACATCTGCCACCCAGATGGATCCCGGGTTCCTGGAGTTACCACACCCACACATAGATCCGATGCAACCACCGACCCGGAGACGAGCGAAGAGGGTGACGGCCGGCTTGCGGCGGCTGCAGTCGCAGGTGGAGGAGTCCACCCGCGTCCGGGAGCTGGGAGTGGTGCCGGTCATGCGTGCCACCCAGGCCGACACCGCACGGGTGGCGTCCGCGGTGGAGGCAATGGGTGCGACGGTGTCAGGCATGGGGAACGGTTTGCGAGGCCTGGGGCTTTCCGTGCAGGCGGCGTCTGTGGCCCAGGACATGGCTGCCCTCTCACAGGAGGCCATGAGCCAGTGCCAGCGCCAGATGGCAGAGGCGCTCAACGCCATAGCCCAGTCTCTGCAGGCCATGGCCCAGTCTCTGCAGGCCATGGCCCAGTCTCAGCAGGCCATCGCTGAGGGCATCGGCGCCAGTGGCCATGTGCGAGCCGGCGTCGCACTGTCACAGACAGGGTTTGACAACACCCTGGGCTCCATGGCTGCAAACCTGCAGACCCCTGTCGATACCAGCACGCGCCTCCAGGACCGGCAGCGCCAGATGCCGGGGGGGCGTTGGATGGCCAGTCCGTTCGCATCCCCCACCCATGTAGAGGCCTGGGAGCCATCGGGCACCCCGAGGGAGGAGGAGGTGGTGTGGTCCGTCCCGGCTCCCCCTGTAGGGGAGGTCCGGGAACACCGCGACACCTAGGACTCCCCCCCCCCCCCTTCCGTCCCAGGTGCATCGGGTGGGCAACGGGCAGGACAGGCTGGCAGCTCGCCATCCCAGTCGCCCAGGCCGCAGCCTGGCCCATCTAGGCCAGGACGCCCCAGGAAACGGCCGCCAAAGGGATCCAGTGTCAGAGGGCAGGAATCACAGGAGTCCACCTCCAGTTCTGCTGTACCATCTGGGGAACCACGTAGACGTAGTCAAAGGGCCCGTAAGGCCAAACAATTAGACACTGAGTAAGTTGGTATAGGTGCAGGGCACAGATGAGTTTTAGGGGCACGTGCATGAACTCGTTTGGTTATTAAAGTCAATGTTACACCTACAGAAGCTGTCTTTGTGCTCTGTCCAACGCGTGCGGGGGTGTCATGTACGTTGAGCGCAAGTGTGTGTGTGAGGGGTGGTCTTACCTCAGCCCCAGGTGAGTATGCCCCCTTCCCCCTGGGCCGCCATCAACATCCCCGGGCAGAGGACGGGACCGGTGCGCTGCAGTGTCACAGCCGCATGCAGGGATGGTCCGGGTGGATGGTGGTACTGTGGCCATGGGTCAGACATAGTCCAACGATGTGGAGCCAGGAGCTCACCGCAGGGCGGGTTGTCATCATCCTCCATGGCCTGCGATAGACACGCGTCCACCCGCAACTGTGTGAGCCCGGCCCGTTGTGCCGCAGGTGGATCGGCAATGGGGGTGTGTGGTGTGCATGCAGGTGGGGTGGGGTGGGGTTGGGGAGTGGGGGTGAGGGTGCTGGGTGGGTGGATGGGTGGGGGGTGTGGGTGGTCGGCTGTTGCCATGGTGTGCGGTCTGTGGCCATACTACCCGATTCCCACGCCCATCTAGTCAGTGAAGCGGGCGGCTATCAGTCTGTCCCGTGCCCGCTGGGCCAGCCGGTAACGGTGGACAGCCACCCGCCTGTGTCTACCCCGTCTGCCCTGACCATTACCCCCCATCCCCCTCATCTGCTGCTCCTCCACTCCGCCCTCCTCTGCCTGCGGCACATCGCCCCTCTGCTGGGCTATGTTGTGCAGGACGCAGCACACCACAATGATGCGGCCGACCCTATCTGACCGATACTGGAGGGCGCCCCCAGAGAGGTCCAGGCACCTGAAACGCATCTTCAGCACGCCAAAGCACCTCTCTATCACTCCCCTTGTCGCTACATGGGCATCATTGTAGCGGTTCTCCGCCTCATTGCGTGGCCTCCGTATAGGCGTCATCAGCCACGATCGCAATGGGTAGCCCCTGTCGCCCAGCAACCAGCCCCTCAGCCGGGGATGGCGTCCCTCGTACATGCCGGGGATGGGATGACCGCGACAACACGTATGAGTCGTGTACACCGCCTGGGTAACGGGCGCAGACGTGCAGGATCATCATGCGGTGGTCGCAGACCACCTGTATGTTCATCGAATAGGTCCCTTTCCTATTGGTGAACACGGCCCTGTTATCTGCAGGTGGCCGCACGGCGACGTGCATCCCATCAATCGCGCCCTGGACCATGGGGAACCCGGCCACGGCAGAGAAGCCCACGGCCCGGGCATCTTGGCTGGCCCGGTCCACAGGGAAGCGGATGTAGCGGTGCGCTATGGCATATAGGGCATTTATCACTGCCCGGATGCACCGATGTCTGCGATATGCCGGACAGGTCTCCACTCGGTGCGTGGAATAACCCCGTTACATAAAAGTTCAGGGCCACCGTAACCTTGACGGACACGGGGAGAGGGTATCCCCCGCCAGTGCCACGCGGTGACAGGTGTGCCAGCAGGTGGCAGATTTGTGCCACGGTTTCCCGCCTCATCCGGAGTCTCCTCCTGCATTCCTGGTCCATGAGGTCCTGGTATGACTGCCGGGGCCGGTACACACGGGGCGCCCTCGGGTGCCTCCGTTGCCGTGGGGCCGCGACGTCCTCCTCCCCCACCTCGTCCTGTCGGTCAGGTGTCCCTCCAGCCTGGGCGGCTGCCGCCTGTCCCTCTGCGGCAGCCTGCGCCGCCTCTCTGGCACGCTCCTCCTCCTCATCCTCATCCAGGGCAACATAGACATTAGCGGCTGCCGCCACGGCGGCCAACATCGCTGGATGATCGGAAAACATGACGGCCTGGTGGGGGGGGGGGGGGGGGAGGGGAACGATGACATGTCATCATTGCCCATATCCCCTCCTCCCCCCAGCCAGGTGGCATGGACCGCATGGGTCCAACTGTTGGAGGCTGGCACCTGGCCAGGTGGACCAACTCACTTACCCTCGCCTCCCCCTCCCCGGCACGGACCCCACCCAACCTCCTCCCCGGCACGGGACCCCCCCCATTCCCCTCCCCGGCACGGACCCCCCCCCCCCCAACCTCCTCCCCGGCACGGACCCCCCATCTCCCTCCCCGGCACGGACCCCCCCCCCCAACCTCCTCCCCGGCACGGACCCCAACCTCGTCCCCGGCACGGACCCCCCATCCCCCTCCCCGGCACGGAGCCCCCCCCCAACCTCCTCCCCGGCACGGACCCTAACCTCCTCCCCGGCACGGACCGCCCAACCTCCTCCCCGGCACGGACCCCCCCCCCACCAACCTCCTCCCCGGCACGGACCCCAACCTCCTCCCCAGCACGGGCCCCCCATCCCCCTCCCCGGCACGGACCCCCCCCCAACCTCCTCCCCCGGCACGGACCCCCCCCAACCTCCTCCCCGGCACAGACCCCCCCCAACCTCCTCCCCGGCACGGACCCCCACAACCTCCTCCCCGGCACGGTCCCCCCATCCCCCTCCCTGGCACGGACCCCCCTTCCGGCACTCCCCCGGAGCCCAGCCCACTCTAACCACCCCCCCCCCCTGCCGCACACACACACACACAACCCGAGACACACCTCTCCTCACACATTCAGACTGCGGCCACGTCATCGCCTGCCCAGAGCCAACCCCCCAGGCCGTCACTCACCTCCACGCTGGTCGGCGTGACCCTGGAGCACAGGGTCACGCCGATGAAAAGGAGGTTTAATTTACGTCGACGTGAACGGTCATCACGTCGACGGACTTCGGCCCATCCGGAAGGGAGAATATCGGCAGGCCGAAAATCGGCTGCCTTGCGCAGACCCGTGCCATTCTCCGACGGCAGCGGCGACATTAACGCCCCGCCGACTTTTCTCCCTTCAGAGACTTCGGCAACCGGCGGGGGCGGGATTCACGGCGGCCAACGGCCATTCTCCGACCCGGCGGGGGGTCGGAGAATGACGACCCAGAATTGTACACTAAAAAAAGAGACCACTTAGTTCATTGTGCTTGTCTTAGTTCTTTGAAAGAGCTATTCAATTAGTCCCTGTCCTTATAGCCCTGCATAGTTTTAGCCTTTCAGTATTTATCCAATTGCCTTTTAAAAGGCACTCGTCAATAGGCTGTCACCACTCATTCAGGCCATTCAATTTGGTCTGCCGCTGGGTCACCATGGAGGTTATGCATTGCCATTGTCATATCCTTTCACCTTTGAAGTTCTCCTTTGCTCTGTACCACATACCTGCTGCTTCCTTTGCTTTATTTATGATAATAAAACCTCTACAGCCAATTCAGAAAAATTGGAGGCTCTGGATCCTGCAGTAGGAACCTCATTTATGCTTCTTCTCAGTAATTCAATTTCCTGCTCCGAGATAATTGGTGACCGATGTCTTGAAAATGCTGCAGCCACTTAAATACTGTCACAGTGCCAGATTTCCTGCCCCCAGAAATGAACTTCTAATAGAAAAAGCAGATGGTGATGGGAGTTTGCACTCAGGTTTGACTCAGAATATGTAAGTGGAAAAACTAGTTCCAGTGGTACTTGGAAATCTGTAGTTTTTTTTTCATTTGCGGGATGCAGGCGTCGCTGGGTCGGACAGCATTTATTGCCCATCGCTAGTTGCCCTTCAGAAGGTGGTGGTGAGTTGCCTTCTTGAACTGCTGCAGTCCTTGAGGTGTACGTACACCCACTGTGCTGTTGGGGAGGGAGTTCCAGGATGTTACCCCAGCAACAGTGAAGGAACGGCGATATATTTCCAAGTCAGGGTGGTGAGTGACATGGAAGTGAGCCTCCAGGTGATAAGGTTCCCAGGTATCTGCTGCTCTTGTCCTTCTAGACGGTAGTGATCGTGGGTTTGGAAGTTGGGGTCTAAGGAACCTTGGTGAGTTACTGCAGTACATCTTGTAGATGGTACACACAGCTGCCACTGCTTGTCAGTGGTGGGGAGTTTGAATGTTTGTGGAAGGAGGAGCAATCAAGCGGGCTGCCTTTGTCCTGGATGGTGTCGAACATCTCGAGTGTTCTTGGAGCTGGACTCATCCAGGCAAGTGGAGAGTATTCCATTACACCCCTGGCTTGTACCTGACATTAGTCATCATGTCATAAGTAATTAATTGTGTAAATTGTTTTGGGATCCTCTGCCGTAAAAACATTTATATAAGTGCAAGTATTATTGCAGTTAGGTGATTTCGGCTGGAACAATGGTGAGGGAAATAGAGGATTAAAATGGTAGCTATAAATGAGGAAAGATGGGAGAAAGCATGAATGAGAGACCGATTTCTGTGCCTGTATATCCGGTGCAATGTAAATGTAATATTTCTGGGGGCGCTGCACTGTCTGTAGGAGATTACAGGTTGAACAACAAGGTCACCTCGAAACACTCATAAAATTCTGTCAATGATTAAATTATATTCATTCTCGTGGTACTTGTAGAATTTATCAAAATTATTGTGCATTTCATGCTTGTACATTTAGAAGTATTTGGGAAAAGAATCGTTCAGTGGAAACATGAATCACAATTTTTAAAATACCTTAATGTGGATAAAATAATCTGATGTAACTATTTTTCTGTATGCAGTATTTCACTTTTTCTTCCATTCACTCTCACTCTCTGCTCCTTCATCTATTTCTGTCCTTTCCAATCAACATCAATCTCTTTAGCTCTTCATCTTTTTCTCTTAGCACAGTCAAGCGAAGAATAACCTTGACCCTGTCAATCCATTCACTCTAACTTTAATCTGTATCTCGAGCATTTTTGAACGAGGTCCAACCGCACTGGATAAATAAGGTTGCTTAATCCAGTGAAGTTTTGATTTGCAGCCTTCAAGAAAGTGGTTTTCTAGCTATCAGCGATGAGATCGGATCGAGCAATTGGGAATTATTTACAAAATAACGAGTGACATTCGGTAGAATTTAAATGTTAGGTGCACGATTTAGGAAAGTGACTATGTTGCTCAAGCAGTGATGAGGCAAAAGCCGTTTGATGCTTCAAAACATGAAGTTCTTCCATTTTTATTTAAATGAATTTATCATTCATTTTCTAATGAAAAATGTAATACTTTAATAATAAACATTTTTATGATGTTGAATATAACTGATTGTATTGTTGGCAGCAATTCATACGCTCGAAAGTACCTAGTATTGTTACATTTTGTCAGTATATTTATTAGCTTCCCAACATGACAGCACTTCATGGGCAGCCTTAAACCTATAACGAGGTGAGCACCAAGAGCAAGGCTGAAATAAGGATTCATTCTAGTCACATGGCTTTTCTACCTGAAATACTAGAAATGAAATTATATATTTCTTTATTTGTAAGCTGTTAAGCATTCTATATTGTAATTAATGGGATGGTGTCCTCACAGTTCTTTAGATGTTTTGGGAATAAAATAAAAGTTAGGATTGTTTTTGTTGTCCATTAATCCATCTCTTACCTATAATTTGGCCACATTTTATTTAGGAATAACCCACATCTACTCCACTTAATTCCAGGGAATTTAATTACATTTTCCATTCCTATGAATGTATCTCACTCAAGTTGTTCTTCACTTAAGCGTGTGGACTGTTCATATAAGAAGGCAATTCTACCATGTGGCTATGGATTCTTTGCTTACCTGGTATTATCCAACAAGGGGTCACTGTTCATCATCAGAAGCAGAGATTTGTCCTGTTTGTAGTCTTAAGATGCTGAAGTACAGGTTCTGTAGTACCTGAGACAAATGAAAACATGTTGAATTGGAAACATTTTGCTTCAGACACGAATGGCTGAATTGCATGGTTCTGTCACTGGTGGGTTTGCAGGCGGGGGCAAAGATTCCCTAGGTGGCTTTACCACTGCCCTTTCGCCTGCCCCTGAACTGGCTGAAAGTTTCCATGAGGCGAGTGAGGGATATGGCGACACATCCACCCTCACCCCAAATGACACCCTCAAGTGCCATTTAAGGGTAACCACTCATCTGGCCTCAATTGTGGAGTGGAGGGAAAGTCCTACAGATCATCCTGCTTGGGCCTCAGGTGGGAAGCAGATGTGGGCTCTCCCTTAAGGCCCTCCTTCCCACATCAGGCACCACCCCCATGGTCTGCCCCCATGGGTATTCTCTCTCCGCAGCCCTTCCATTGACCCCCACCCTCCCTGCCATGAGACCCCCTGGACTTACCTGGCACTGGACTTTGGGACATAGAATCTGGGTACTGCTGTAGTCCCAGTCCTGGACTAGAACTACAGAGCTGCCAGCCAATCAGATTGGCTGGAAACTCTGAGGTGGAACATCTGCCCAAGTGAGGAGCAAATGTTCCATCGCCAGTCAATCGATGCTCATCAGAGTTTTAAACTTTACCTGTTGGTAATTTTTCCCCTCTTGTAATCCACTGGTTCCATTTCATTTTTCTTTCTGCATCTGATTTGACATTGAATGTACTCTCTCTAATTTACTGCACTTCTCAGTAATTTAACTGTTAATATCCCAATCTTTCAATCTGATTTGTTTCAGAGGTATATGGTTGCTTGCCCTGTTTACTCAGGTCATGGTTGCTTCAATGTGCTGTTGTCAGAACAAACTTTGATCAACCTGTCATACAAAAGACTTAAACATTTAAACATTCAAGAGTAAGTCTAAATAATAAAAGTGCTCATTTCCATGCTACAGCAAACAATGACCCAATATATATCTGTGCAAATGAAGTCCAATAGAGGTCACTGCAATGGAAATGTGCATAGTCAAGGCCATACATTGGCCATTGTGCTCCCTGATTCTCTACTGGCAAATTTACATCATGATTTGCTGCAGTGTTGGTTAGAAAAGTGGTGAATCAGAGGTGATACAGCCAATGGATAGCCCCACTAATTGAATTATGTTTCGATGATTTAATGGCTGGAATATTTGGGAACTTCAAATCTACATTAAAGTAACCTCAGCTTTTTGGCAAGCAAAAATCTAGCCAACCGCAGATTGAATTAAAATACAGCTGTAAGGGGGCGTCACGTGGAACAGTGGTTAGCATTGCTGCCTACGGCGCTGAGGACCCGGGTTAGAATCCCGGTCCTGGGTCACTTTCCGTGTGGAGTTTGCACATTCTTCCAGTGTCTGCGTGGGTTTCAGCCCTACAACCCAAAGATGTGCAGGCTAGGTGGGTTGGTCACGCTAAATTGCCCCTTAATTGGAAAATAAATAATTGGGTACTCTAAATTCATTAAAAAAAATAATACAGCTATAAGAATTAATTGGTAGAATAGAATCATAGAATTTACAGTGCAGAAGGAGTCCATTCGGCCCATCGAGTCAGCACCAGCCCTTGGAAAGAGCACCCTACTTAAGCCCACACCTCCACCCTATCCCCGTAACTCAGTAACCCCACCTTACCTTTTTTGACACGAAGGGACAATTTGGCATGGCCAATCCACCAAGCCTGCAAATCTTTGGACTGTGTGAGGAAACCGGAGCACGCAGAGGAAACCCTGGAACTGTGAGGCAGCAGTGCTAACTACTGTGCCACCGTGTTGCCATTAATCCATGAATATGTTTTAGTGGCAAATGCATATTATTTGTATATTGGGCAAGGTTTCCATAGAGTCGTAAGGGCTTTAGTGTCAGTAAAAATGTTGGGCAGAATCCAGTTCCAACATTCCCAGCCCTATTCCCGCATCCCTGATTTTTGGTGGTGTTATTGTCGAGGCCACAGTCTGCATTCCCAAACTGGCTGACTCTTAGCCCTCCGCAATTTTCATGGATTTGGGCCTGCTTCTGCATGACCTGTCATTCATGAACCCTCAGAGGTGCCGTGAACTATAGTCTGGATTCGGAAAACTTTTGCAAAGTGAGGTCAAAAGGCCTTACCAATGTTCCCTTCCTAACACACCCCAATGCCCCCATTATACCAAACCTTGCAATGCAGGCCCTCATGACCCCTACTCTCTATGCCAACTCATGGCATTTGAATGCCTATTTATCCTGCATACATTCTGTACAGGACCTCAGATCCCGATAGTACCAATAACATGTGTACAACTGCTTAACGTATGGGTCTTTCTTAAGCAGTTTCACATGCCATTCTTGTTAGAGGTGAAGTGGGGTAATTGAAATAACTCTTCATTTACCTTTAATATCTTTGCAGCAGGCAAATGTAGTAATGAGCATTAACAGCTTTAAAATAATATTATTAGAGCCCTTACTCAGCATGATGATGTAGTAAAGTAGCAATCACACATTAAATGACCTTCACAGGATGAGTGAGTAAAAGTGTGATTTGAAGAACAGATTTGAATTGTCCTCCCAAACAGATAAAGAGAACAGATGCACCCTGTATAATTCTGCAAATTCTGCAGAGCAATATGGTAACCAGAAGATATAAATATGTTACACAGCTTTTATTTAAGGAAGACACCGTGTAGTAGCAGGTTGTGTCTCCCAAACATGCTTATGAATAAAAATCTTTCTTACTGCAACTTACAGACTTGAGTGATTTCAGTCTTTTACCACAACACAGGGCTCATTGGTTCTATGTAGAGTGTATTCCGGGTGCATGGGCATGGAAGTACTGAGAATTGGCATGGAGGGTATGAGGGGCAATTGGAGTGAGGGGGGTCATGAATTAGCATGGAAGGTATGAGGCGCCATGCGGGATTTCAGTTGCCATGGCAATATCATAAACAGTGGGTGGGAATGTGAGGGGTCATGAGGGTGAAGGCTAGGGGGCCTAAAATATAAGCAAACAAAAGGGGCAAAGTCCTTGGGACTCAATGTGGGCTGTTTCAACAGCACATCTTCGCACTCAGTTGCCCTTATGACTGCTTCTGATCTACCTGTGGTGGCAGAATGCCCTAATCCATCCCATACCTGTTCCAGAATGAAGACCGCGTCTGATGGGACACTTTCTCACAAGGCAGATCTGCTCAGTTAGGAAATTTGCCAACTCGAGCTGTCCACCTCAGTAATGAACATCCAGCCCATTGTCTCTTGTCTCTGAATCTAACACTATTAAGCCTTCTTCAATGTTGCCATATTGATCTCTTGTTATGACTGAATGTTTCAGCACAACTGGTAGGCTAAATGCATAGTGCTCATAGCTAATGATCATAGAACTGTCTGAAGAAATATATATGAGAAATGAAAACAAAATCTGAAACTGGAAAATCAAATACAAGTAACAATGAAAGTATGACCGCACAGTGGCATAGTGGTTAGCACTACTGCCTCATGGCGCCAAGGACATGGATTTGATCCCAACCCCGGGTCACTGTCCATGTGGAGTTTGCACATTCTCCCCGTGTCTACGTGGGTCTCAGCCCACAACCCAAAGATGTGCAGGGTAGGTAGATTGGGCACACTAAATTGCCCCTTAATTGGAAAAAAAATTAAAGTGATATAGAGAAACTATGGAGTAGGGCATCCTCCTTACCTTTCTAAATGATTGGGGGGCCAGGGTGAAGGAGTGAAGAGAGAAAACCCTGTCACATTAGAAGTCATTTTATAAAGTGGAAGTTGGGGGACATGGCCTCTTACTTTTTTTGCTTTGCTTCAGTGAATTCTTCAAATCTAATGTAGATTAAAATGCAAACACAGAACTGGAAGAAGTCTTTATTATGTTTCATTTATTGACTGAGCAATAATCTTCAGATTTTCCTTTTGTTATGTGAACTTTGCCTACTTCCCGAACACTATGGGCAGGATTCTCTGACCCCACGCCGGGTCGGAGAATCCCCGGGGGGGTGGCGCGAATCCCGCCCCGACGCCGGCTGCCGTATTCTCGGACGGCGGTTTTCGGGCGGGGTGGGGTTCACGGCACGCCGGTCGGGGGCCATTGGCAGCACCCCCCCCCTGGCAATTCCCCGTGCCCCGACGGGCCTACCGGTCAGCGGTTTCTGACCAGTCCCGCCGGCATGGATTAGACATGGTCCCACATTGCGGGACCTGGCAGGTAAATCAGCTGGTGCAGTCCTTGGGGGGGGGGGGGGGGGGGGGGGGGGGGCGGGCGGGGGGGGGGATCCGACCCCAGGGGGGGGCCCACTCGGTGGTCTGGCCCGCGATTGGGGCCCAACGATCTGCGGGCGGGCCTGTGCAGCGGGAGCACTTCTTCCTTCTGCGCCGGCCCCTGTAGGGCTCCGCCATGGCCGGTGCGGAGGAGACATCCCCTTGCTCACACGCCTGAATATACCGGTGGTTCCGCGCATGCATGGGATCCCCGCCGGCCCTTAGGCGCATGCACGGACTCGCGCAGTCCCTTCTGCGCTAGCCGGCGCGGCACCATCCCCTCCGCCGTCCACCAGAGAATTCCGTTACTTCCGGTCGGCCCGACGCCGGAGTGGTTTGCGCCGTTTTTAATGCCGGCGTCGGGCCATCGTGCCGATTGTGGAAAATCCTGTCTTACATTTCAAACATTAGTGACAGGATAAGCAACTGTGTTGAATACCAAACCAGACACAACTTTTGTTTGGATACCAGACGAGAACCTAAACAATTTGTCTCTTTGTAAAACTGCGAGGAAAGGATACTTCACCCCAGGAGTGATGACTGTGATCAATAGATATCTTTATGTTCAAAGAACCGTTAATTTAAACACAGAATTAACCACATTAACATTGAAGAAATAGTTTTACAATGATCAGTTAAACAGTTCTTAAATAAAAAGGAAAAAATTGAAATTACTATCTACATGTGCTACCAATTCCAATTAAGCAACCCAATGCAATTCAAATGCCACTTATAAATAAAGTTAACAATGCAGGTTACTTGCTTATCTGTGTAGATACTTTTACAGAGAGACCCTTTCAAGAGCAGATCCAGCAGACTTCAATCCTATGGAAAATTGCTGTTCAACTTAAAATCTTACAACAGCTTACAGACAGACCTGGCTCCGACCATTAATTACACCATTTGTATCCCATGAAATTCCATGACATGCTTGGCTAGGACTAAATACAAACCCTCATAAATTATCTACACCTCATGTATTTTGTTCTACATACCCCCTTATCTGTAAAAAAGTGGCTGGAATGATGATTATCTCACTCTTTTACAACACCTTAATTACAGCTTTAGCATACTGCCTGTATGTATTTTAAACCAATAACAGTACTGCCACATATATGAAATATAATATCTAAACATTTCTTAAATTCATCACTATTATTTTTTTAAATAAATGTTTTTTATTGGATGTTTGAACATAGTATATTTACAGTTATGTACACAAATTAAAATATATACATATATGAGAAAAAATAAATAAAAATAAACTGGTCGGATATTCTGCACTAACTCAACAACAGCAACTCTGTACAGTTAGCTATAATATGTTTACCAAATAAGTAGGCACCTGTTTGTGGGGGGGGGGGGGGGGGGGGAGGGGGGGGCGAACTGGGGAAGTACATATACATTTGGGTGCCAGAGAACATAAGAAATAGGAGCAGGAGTAGGCCATCTGGCCCCTCGAGTCTGCTCCACCATTCAATGAGATCATGGCTGATCTTTTGTGGACTCAGCTCCACTTTCCGGCCCGAACACCGTAACCCTTAATCCCTTTATTCTTCAAAAAACTATCTATCTTTATCTTAAAAACTTTTAATGAAGGAGCCTCTACTGCTTCACTGGGCAAGGAATTCCATAGATCCACAACCATTCGTGTGAAGAAGTTCCTCCTAAACTTAGTCCTAAATCTACTTCCCCTTATTTTGAGGCCATGCCCCCTAGTTCTGCTTTCACCCGCCAGTGGAAACAACCTGCCCGCATCTATCCTATCTATTCCCTTCATAATTTTATACGTTTCTATAAGATCCTATTTAGCATTCTTCTAAATTCCAACGAGTACAGTCCCAGTCTACTCAAGGTCTCCTCGTAATCCAACCCCTTCAGCTCTGGGATTAACCTAGTGAATCTCCTCTGCACACCCTCCAGCGCCAGTACATCCTTTCTCAAGTAAGAAGACCAAAACTGAACACAATACTCCAGGTGTGGCCTCACTAACAGCTTATACAATTGCAGAAACAATTACAGTAGTTATGTCCAATATAGAGCGGGCAATACGAGAATGGATCTGGTGTTGGTGTTGTTACTTGCTTCTCCCGGACGGTTTTCGCTGCCGTTGTCGTCGCGCGTTCACCTCCGCTTCAGCCGTTCGTCTCGTCTTTCGCTCGTATTTCCCTTGTTCTCTGTTACTGTATTTGCCGGGTTTCTTGTCGTTTCCCGTGCTCTCCTTCCGGCTATCATTCCCTTGCCCCCCCTCCCCTCTGGGTCCCCTCTATTGTTCCGCGCCTCCTCACTCTTCCCTCTTCCCCCCCCCTTCAGCCCCTCTTCACCCCCTTCTCTTCTCCTGTGGTTCGCCTTTGCGCTTTTCTTTTCTCTTAGGATTAGCTGTCCCCTGCCTCCCCCCCCACCCCCCCCCCCCCTCCCCGGGTCTATCGCTCCCTCTCACGCCTTGGCTACTTTCCCCTGATTCTTGGCTAGTTGGCTATACTTCAGCTTGTTTGTTGGCCACAACAGGTCCCGGAACAATTGGGTGAATGGCTCCCACGTTCTGTGGAAGCCGTTGTCTGGCCCTCGGATGGCGAATTTGATTTTCGCCATTTGGGGAGATTCTGAGAGATTGGACAGCCAGTCTGCAGCTTTGGGTGGTGCTGCTGACCGCCAGCCGAACAGGATTCTATGGCGGGCGATCAGGAAGGCAAAGGCAAGAGCGTCCGCCCTCCTCCCCAGGAATAGATCTGGCTGGACTGACACCCCGAAGACCACCACTTTCGGGCATGGCTCCACCCTCACCCCACCATTTTGGACATTGCCTCAAAGAAGGCTGTCCAGTACCCAGCAAGTCTGGGGCAAGACCAGAACATGTGAGCGTGGTTGGCCAAGCCTCCTTGGCACTGTTCACGTATATCCTCCCCTCCAGGAAGAACCTACTCATTCGAGTTCTTGTTAAGTGGGTTCTATGTACCACTTTTAGTTGCGTCAGGCTGATCCTTGCGCCCGTGGAGGTGGAGTTGACCCAATACAGTGCTTCACTCCAGAGTCCCCACCCTATTTCAATCCCCAGGTCTTCCTCCCATTTCTTTCTTGTTGTGTCCAGTCTGGTATCGGCCCTTTCTACCAGTCGTTCATACATGTCACTACAGTTCCCTTTGTCTAGGATGCTCGCGTACAGTAACTCTTCTAGTAATGTCTGTCGTGCCGGTTGTGGGTACGTCCTTGACTCCTTTCATGGGAAGTTTTTGAGTTGCAGGTACCTTAGCTCGTTCCCCCTGGCTAGCTGGAATTTCTCCGTCAGTTTGTCCAGTGTTGTGATCCTGCCGCCTGTACATAGGTCCCTAACTGTCAGTGTCCCTCCATCCTGTCGCCACTTTTTAAAGGTGGCGTCAGTCAGCGCTGGTGTGAACTTATGGTTTTTGCCATAAGTTCACACATAAATTGCTGCCGTAGTTGGTTCCAGGACTGAGGGTGGCTATCACCACCGGACTGTTGGAGTGTTTTTTGGGTGGGGATGGGAGTGCCGCCGTGGGGAGGGCCCGGAGGGAGGTCCCCTTGCAGGTGGCCTCCTCCGCGCGCACCCACTTGGCTTCTGGCTCCTTGATCCATCTCCTTATTCGCTCGGCTGTCGCCGCCCAGTGGTAGAATTGCAGGTTTGGGAGGGCTAGGAGTTTGTTTTTTGTAGGACCTTCTTTGGGATCCAATTCATCACTATTATAAATTTAATATTGTTACACAATATTCTTAGTCATTCATGATGAACTATTTCAATGAAAATATTACACAAAATATTATCTTATGTCATCAGAACTATAACTTCAGAAAAAGAGCACCATTTCTTCACACACAAGCACATATTAGAATTGTATTTATGTCATAAATTTTAAAAACTTACATCTCAAGATAGCTTTTCAGGAGGTGAATTTGATGCCATCTTAGAGCCTTTATTCCACATGTTTTCCAGACAGCAGTTCTCTTTGTGACCAATTTTCACAACTTTTCTAGCCAAATGATCTAACTTTTGATGGCGACATAATTTGTGCATCGCTAGAGAGATCAATACAGATGTAGATGCAAAGCAATTGTCAAGGGTAGCTCAGCATTTCAATGCTGTTTCGAGGTTTCATTCATGTATTCAAATGGATTTCTCACCATCTCTCTCTCCTTTCCCTTTCCTTTTGTCCCATTCCTATGTCTCTCTCCTCGGTCACTCTCCCCTGAACCACTCTCCTGATCAGGCACATGACCATGGAAAACTCGAGTCGGGGGCATCCATGGAAGATCCAGGGGCATCATTGGAAAGGTTGGGACCAGTTATAGAGGGGTCGGAGCAGACATGGAAATGTCCGAAGTGGCCATGCAGGAGCCGGGGACTATCATGGAAGAACCAGGAAGGTCATGGAAGGGTCGGGTGCAGGGGTGGCCATGAAAGGGGCTGTGGTGGCCATGTAAGAGTTGGGGATGTTCATGGAAAAGTTTGGACTGGCCATGGAGAAAGGGTCGGGAATGACCAATGAAAGGGTCGGGGCTGGTCATGGAAGTGTGAGCTTGGGGACCTTGGCAGTGTCCGCTTGAGGGTGGTCATGGAAAGAGTTTGTGGTGTGGCCTCCGGGAGGGCAGCTCATGTCATTAGGAACTGTGCTCAAACTCTTCATTTGACTTATGGGTTGGATTGCATCCTCGGTTTCTAGGTGTGCCACTGACACCATCAAACAAACCTCTCCTCACAGGACATCAGGGAGAAAGGAGGGAATGGGGGATTTGGTGCCTTGACCATCTTAGAATGACAAACTGCTTGGCCAATCGCTGCTGTGGGCATGGCAGTCCAGCTTCCAAAGCAGCCAATCAGTGGTGGCAATGGGTAGATCAGACAGTCGGAGAACACAATCGATGCTGGATTGCATACAATTCCTGCTAAAACAGCGATCGACTGTACTGTGCCGGGAATACCAAAAAGTTTGTTTTTAAACTGCCAAATGTTGCTTAGTCAATTTTGTCCAAGTCAAGCCATAAAGCAAAAATGTTTTAACACGAGTCAGACTCGAGTCCAAGTCATTGGCTCAAGTCAACGGCTCTAGAGGGAACTGCAAATCCCTTCACCTCCTCCAGTAGGTACAATGTCTTCAGAAGCAGAATGAACAAAGAACTGGAGAATGGTGAGAATAATGGCAATGGATAGAAAAAGGAAGTTCACAAATGAAAGGAAATATTTAAACAGATTGCACAGAAATAAAACATAACAGAAGGCAAAATATAGAAACAAACCAAAAGAAAATGAAATGCAACAAAGAGTGGCTGCTGGCCTCTCCAGCTGTTAACTCAGCTGTTAATTAACTGCACAGAGATTTGTTTAGTATTTATACTTACCTTTTGAATGCTACCTGCTAGCAAAATCCAAAGTGCGTACTATTCTTTCAGCTGGAATAATTTCCCTGCTCCCAGGACAGAAATCATTACGTCCCATGAAATGCATAAATATCATTCCATGGTTATGTCCATGCACAGTGATCATCTGCGTCATTCTCTGACCCCCCAGCGGGTCGGAGAATGGCCGTTGGCCGCCGTGAATCCCGCCGGTTGCCGAAGTCTCCGGTACCGGATATTTGGCGGGGGCGGGAATCGGGCCGCGCCGGTTGGCCGGCCCCCCCGCTCGATTCTCCGGCCCGGATGGGCCGAAGTCCCGCCGATAAATTGCCTGTCCTGCTGGCGTAAATTAGAGTACCTATTTACCGGCGGGACAAGGCGGCGTGGGCAGGCTCTGGGGTCCTGGGGGGGGCGCGGGGCGATCTGACCCCAGGGGGTGCCCCCACGGTGGCCTGGCCCGCGATCGGGGCCCACCGATCCGCGGGCGGGCCTGTGCTGTGGGGGCACTCTTTCCCTTCCGCCTCCGCAACGGTCTCCGCCATGGCGGAGGCGGAAGAGACGCTCCCCACTGCGCATGCGCGGGAAACTGTCAGCGGCCGCTGACGCTCCCGCGCATGCGCCGCCCCGACATGTCATTTCTGCGCCAGCTGGCGGGGCAACAAAGGCCGTTTCCGCCAGCTGGCGGGGCGGAAATCCCTCCGGCGCCGGCCTAGCCCCTCAATGTTGGGGCTCGGCCCCCAAAGATGCGGAGCATTCCGCACCTTTGGGGCGGCGCGATGCCCGTCTGATTGGCGCCGTTTTGGGCGCCAGTCGGCGGACATCACGCCGTTTGGGGAGAATTTCGCCCCTGGTTCCCAACAGTGACCTGCTTTGTTTTCAATGTTAACAGCAGGGACCCAAGAGTAATGCTAATGGCAGTGTAAATGTTATAGTTACCCTGCAACACATTTAATATTTCCTTTTACTATTACTTTACAATTTCCTGAGTTGTTTGGGTTTATTGAACAAAAGCAGAAACATTGTCAGAAAGAAAATGAAAAGAATGTTCCTAATTCAGTAGAATGGTGTTTCTTTTTAACCACCAGTATCCAGAATGAGAAATATTTATTGCTGCTCAATGTCAGCTGAGCTTTGTCAATAATGGTATTTATTTATATATAAACTCACACTCAACATGCTTGAATTCCCAACATGTATTCCCACTGGATGACATTCACTACTGGCACTATCAAGTTGAAAATTTATCCCCACTAATTTTTTACACATGCTCAGAGAAATTGTCCAAATTAGTTATTCAATGAAAGACATGGTTGAATGCCGACCAACACAATTGAGACCTTAAAATTACTTGAGAAGGATTTGTTGCTGCAATGGTAGGAAAACTATCAGCATTCATTGTCATTATTCTGTCGGAACTAACAGCAACTTGTGGCAGCTGCACATGCATCGTTAACCATGGAATTCCAGATGTTGCTGTCTATGTTTCTCTGCTCCTCCACAGAGCACACTGTTGACTATCGCACAGATGAAAATCAGTTACTAATCACTGACTTGAGGTGACTTCTTACACTATAATTCATCACTTGTAAGGACACTTGAGACATTTGCGCCTTATAGATTGAGGTGCAGCTGTGTTTTTTTTAATCATGTACTAAGTCATGTTCATTAGTAAACAACCATTCTGGACCTGAAATCTAATTTTATATTTGTGGAATGTCAAATTCCTTCATTATGATAAATTACATAGATGTTTAAAATAATATACCTTCTAAAGTTTTTCATAAATGTCAACTTCTATTAAGTGGGAGCGTGTGAACCTTGACCAATGGGGAAAAAGTGCAGGGCCCTGGGAGTGGGGTCCTGGACAGAGGGGACCATCGAGTCAGAGAGTAAAGACCTGTTTAGTGGTCTGCGCCTGTGTATAGTTTATCTTTACTTGTTACAAATAAACCCTGTTTTGTTTTACTGGAAGTCTCCCCAATATTACCTTGAGCCACCACATGGATCTTGCTTAGTCTGTCTACATTTGAGAATTAGGGATTTCACTGTGAAAATCATTTATTCAACTAGGCCATTAGATCGAGCGTAATGGGGGGAACTAGTAGAGTGGTTGATATTCCACTTCTTATGTCAGTGGTAGGGAAATTATTGGAGAGGATTCATTGAGACATGATTTACTCCCATTTGGAAGCAAGTGGATATATCCATGAGAGACAGAATAGTTTTGTGAAGGGGAGGTCGTGCCTCACTAACTTGATCGAGTTTTTCGAGGAAGGGGCGAAGTTGATTGATGAATGTAGGGCAGTGGATGCTGTCTACATGACTTCAGTAAGGCCTTTGACAAGATCCCTTACGACAGACTGGTTACAAAAGGTGAAGTCACATGGGATCAGAGGGGAGCTGGCAAGATGGATACAGAACTGGCTCGGTCATAGAAGACAGAGGGTAGCAGTGGAAAGGTGCTTTTCTGAATGGAAGGTTGTAACTAATGGTGTTCCACAGGGGTCAGTGCTGGGGTCTTTGCTGTTTGTCGTATATATAAATGATTATCGGAAAATGTAACTGGTCGGATTACTAAGTTTGTGGATGACACAAAGGTTGGTGGAATTGTGGATAGCGATGAGGACTGTCAGAGAATAAAGCAGGATATAGATCGGTTGGAGACTTGCTAGAGAGATGGCAGATGGAGTTTGATCTGGACAAACATGGGATAATGCATTTTCTAAGGTCTAATACAGATGGGAAATATGGCAGAACCCTTAGAGTATTGACAGGCAGAGGAATCTGGGTGTACAGGTCCACAGGTCACTGAAAGTGGCTATGCAGGTGGAGAAGGTAGCCAAGAAGGCATGCGGAATGCGTGCCTTCATCGGCTGGGGCATTGAGTATAAAAGTTGGCAAGTCATGCTGCAGCTGTACAGAACCTTAGTTAGACCTCACTTGGAATGTAGTGATCAACTCTGGTCACCACACTACAAGAAGGATGTGGAGGCTTTGGGAGGGTACAGAAGAGGTTTACCAGGATGTTGCCTGGTATGGAGGGCATTAGATATGAGGAGAGGTTGGATGAAATTGGTTTGTTCTCACTGGAATGACGGTGGTTGAGGGGCGACCTGATAGAAGTCGACAAAATTATGAGGGGCATGGACAGAGTGGCTAGTCAGAAGCATTTTCCCAAGGCGGAAAAGTCAATTACTTGGGAACATAGCTTTAAAGTGTGAGGGGCAAAGTTTAGGGGAGATGTGCAAGGGAAGTTTTTTACACAGAGGGCAGTGGGTGCCTGGAACTCGCTGCCGGAGGAGGTGGTGGAAGCACGTACGATATTGACTTTTAAGGGGCGTCTTGACAAATACATGAATAGGATGGGAATAGAGGGATACAGACTCCGGAAGTGTAGAAGATTTTAGGTTAGACGGGCAGCATGGTCGGCGCAGGCTTGGAGAGCCGAAGGGTTTGTTCCTGTGCTTTGTTCTTTTTTCTCACATATATTTTGAAATTACCTACTAAATGAACTGAAAATAGCATTTAGAGTTTGCGTGACAGTTGTGCTTGAAATATTGTGCAATTGCCGAATAATAGGGGGCTTGATAAAATAGTTGACAATGACGATGAAGTCAGTGCCAAGGACATGAAAGAGATCGGATGTTATTTAAGACCAAAGATGGATCGGAAATTCATGTGGAAATAGTGAACCATTGTACACTGTGAATATCACAGTGGTAGGTATTTTCATGGTCATCCATGTCTGTGGATACAAGTGTTCACATGGTGTTATTGCATCTATATTTTCCATGAGATTGGCATTGTGAAACATGTGTTCACCACTCATTATCTCGTCCTACATATCATTGGCATTTCCTGGTTTCTCCATCACCTCATGCACATGCGCCCAGTGGAATACCAGTCATTCTTATTGTTTGAAGGTGCCTGTTTTGTACAGTCTATTTGCATCAGTAAACGTCTCTTTCTAGCTGTACATTTGCTCTCGTGCACTGCCTGCTGCCAATCTCCTTTTCTGCCATGTGCTTTGCAGAATGGATGGAATGCTGGACACTTCCTTGGTGCATGCAGAAGGCCAGATCTTCCATATGTCTTGCTAAGTTTGGGTGTTCTAGTAAGTGCTTCATCATTTGGGATGGTACTTATAACCTGTAAGCTTCGTCGATCTGTGAGCATCATTTTGTACTTATGCTCATCCTTGAGTAGCTCTTCAGTGCTATATGTTTTGGGCTTTTCTGGCAGATCTTGTTGGAATGTTTCGATAGGACTGGGTGTGATCACCAACTCAACAATTCTGTCTACGAGTTCTGCATTTGAAAAATCACAATACATATCCTTTTCTCTGCATCTGCTGACCAAGTGGTCTATGGATTCTTTACGCTGTTATCAAAATGGCAAAATCTAGTTGATGAATGCGAAAGTATAACCTGATTCTGAATCGGGTTTCCACTGCAGTCCATTCCTTTTGTGGACCCTGTTAATCCTGGTATGTTCAGACTTTGCATACCTGCATTCCCAATAGTTGGACAAATTTTTATAGCTTGCTTGTCTGGCTCATACAGATCAGAATCAAGAAACTGACAAGATAAAAGGATTTTCAGGTTGTTCCTGAAAGAATCTCTCTCCAAAGGTCTGCTCAGAGAAAGCAAGCACCCTTGATTGTTAACTTATTACTAAATGGTATTTGAATTGTATTGAGTTGCTTAATTGTAATATATAGTGGCAGGCGCAAATAAGGTGTTAACATTTTTCCCCTTTTATTTAATAACTGTTTTAACTGCTAATTAAAAGCTATTACTGTGTTGCTAATGTAATTGATTTTAAATTACAGTTTATTTGTTATGGGCCAGGGTTTAGAGAACCCCCAAGTGTATCATGGAGTTCACCTGACCCACAACGTTTAATAGATTGTGGTATGGGAGCACAGAGCCCACTCTAGCACTAAACGACATAGGGTCAGATGATGTGGAGTCTGTGTGGGTAGAGTTGAGGAACCACAAAGGCAAAAAAAACATAATAGGAGTTATGTACAGGCTTCCTAACAGTGGTCAGGACCGGGGGCACAAAATGCACCACAAAATAGAAAGTGCATGTCAGAAAGGCAAGGTCACAGTGATCATGGGGGACTTCAATATGCAGGTGGACTGGGTAAATAATGCTGCCTGTGGACCCAAGGAAAGGGAATTCATTGAATGTTTACAGGAGGGCTTTTTGGAACAGCTTGTGATGGAGCCCACGAGGGAACAGGCCATTCTGGACTTAGTGTTATGTAATGAGCCAGACTTGATTAAAGATCTTAAAGTAAGGGAACACTTAGGAGGCAGTGATCATAATGTGGTAGAATTCAATCTCCAATTTGAAAGAAAGAAGGTAGAATCATATGTAAAGGTGTTACAGTTAAATAAAGGTAACTACAGGGGCATGAGGGAGGAACTGATGGAAATCGACTGGGAGCAGGGCCTAGTGGGAAAGACAGTAGGTCAGCAATGGCAGGAGTTTCTGGGAGTAATTGAGGACACAGTACAGAGGTTCATCCCAAAGAAAAGAAAGGTTATCAGAGGGGGGATTAGGCAGCCATGGCTGACAAAGGAAGTTAGGGAATGCATCAAAGCAAAAGAGAAAGCCTATAATGTGGCAAAGAGTAGTGGGAAGTCAGAAGATTGGGAAGGCTACAAAAACAAACAAAGGATAACAAAGAGAGAAATAAGGAAAGAGAGGATCAAATATGAAGGTAGGCTAGCCAGTAACATTAGGAATGATAGTAAAAGTTTCTTTAAATACATTAAAAACAAACGGGAGGCAAAAGTTGACATTGGGCCGCTCCAAAATGACGCTGGTAATTTTGTGATGGGAGACAAAGAAATAGCTGAGGAACTAAATAAGTACTTTGCGTCAGTCTTCACAGTGGAAGACATGAGTAATATCCCAACAATTCCGGAGAGTCAGGGGGCAGAGTTGAATATGGTAGCCAGCACAAAGGAAAAAGTGCTAGAGAAACTAAGGTCTAAAAATTGATAAATCTCCGGGCCCAGATGGGCTACATCCTAGAGTTCTAAAGGAGATAGCTGAAGAAATAGTGGAGGCATTAGTTATGATCTTTCAATAGTCAATGGAGTCAGGGAAAGTCCCAGAGGATTGGAAAATCGCTGTTGTAACCCCCCTGTTCAAGAAGGGAACAAGGAAAAAGATGGAAAATTATAGGCCAATTAGCCTAACCTCGGTTGTTGGCAAGATTCTAGAATCCATTGTTAAGGATGAGATTTCTAAATTCTTGGAAGTGCAGGGTCGGATTAGGACAAGTCAGCATGGATTTAGTAAGGGGAGGTAGTGCCTGACACACCTGTTAGAGTTCTTTGAAGAGATAACAAATAGGTTAGGCCAAGGAGAGCCAATGGATGTTATCTATCTTGACTTCCAAAAGGCCTTTGATAAGGTGCCTCACGAAAGACTGCTGAGTAAAATAAGAGCCCATGGTATTCGAGGCAAGGTACTAACATGGATTGACGATTGGCTGTCAGGCAGAAGGCAGAGAGTTGGGATAAAAGGTTCTTTTTCGGAATGGCAACCGGTGACGAGTGGTGTCCTGCAGGGTTCAGTGTTGGGGCCACAGCTGTTCTCTTTATATATTAACGATCTAGATGACGGGACTGGGGGCATTCTGGCTAAGTTTGCCGATGATACAAAGATAGGTGGAGGGGCAGGTAGTATGGAGGTGGGGAGGCTGCAGAAAGATTTAGACAGTTTAGGAGAGTGGTCCAAGAAAGGGCTGATAATTCAACGTGGGCAAGTGTGAGGTCTTGCATTTTGGAAAAAAGAATAGAGGCATGGACTATTTTCTAAACGGTGACAAAATACTGAAGTGCAAAGGGACTTGGGAGTACTAGTCCAGGATTCTCTAAAGGTAAACTTGCAGGTTGAGTCCGTAATTAAGAAAGCAAATGCAATGTTGTCATTCATCTCAAGAGGCTTGGAACATAAAAGCAGGGATGTACTTCTGAAGCTTTATAAAGCATTAGTTAGGCCCCATTTAGAATACTGTGAGCAATTTTGGGCCCCACACCTCAGGAAGGACATACTGGCACTGGAGCGGGTCCAGCGGAGATTCACACGGATGATCCCAGGAATGGTAGGCCTAACATACGATGAACGTCTGAGGATCCTGGGATTATATTCATTGGAGTTTAGGAGGTTGAGGGGAGATCTAATAGAAACTTACAAGATAATGAATGGCTTAGATAGGGTGGATGTAGGGAAGTTGTTTCCATTAGCAGGGGAGACTAGGACTCGGGGGCACAGCCTTAGAATAAAAGGGAGTCACTTTAGAACAGAGATGAGGAGAAATTTCCTCAGCCAGAGAGTGGTGGGTCTGTGGAATTCATTGCCACAGAGGGCGGTGGAGGCCGGGACGTTGAGTGTCTTTAAGACAGAAGTTGATAAATTCTTGATTTCTCGAGGAATTAAGGGCTATGGAGAGAGAGCGGGTAAATGGAGTTGAAATCAGCCATGATTGAATGGTGGAGTGGACCTGATGGGCCGAATGGCCCTACTTCCGCTCCTATGTCTTATGGTCTTATGGTCTACAGGTGTGGTAGAGCAGAAATGGAAAAGTATTCTTTAAAGCAAAGCAATGTTTATTCAAGAACTCAAGTTAACCTTTTTAAAACATACAGTGAACATCTTAGCAACCATTAATTCAAATACAACCCCCAAAGAATACAACACAAAGTAATCCTTAAGCTGTCCTTTTAACATCCATAAGACTTAAAAAAGAACCTTTAAACAGAAGCACATCAGGTTAATGTCACTACTGAGAGCAGTTATTCGTTTTTAATCACCAAAGGATCGATTTACAGTTTTTAGATTACAGAGACAGAGACTAATACCCCCTCTGGCTGTGACTGCAGCTATCCAGCTCTGAAAATGAAACTAAAACACAACCTGCAGCAAACAGCCTAAAACGAAAGTTAAATGCTGACAGACAGCCCAGCTCCAGCCATACTCTGACATCACTGATAAACACCCATTTCTGAAAGGTACATTTATTAAACACCCATTTCTTAAAGGTACTCTCACAGGACACCTCCCCCCAAGAAAGAAAAGTAAACCATCAACTTCAAGATGGTTTCATTTTTAACCTTTGCACAATCCTTTAAGAAATGCACAGTAAATACACTTCTTTGTTTCAAAAAAAAAACAACACATGCAAACAGGAAGAATAATATAGTGCATTTTCTTTAGTTCTTCTTCCTCCAACTGAAACTGCTTTCGTTTATCACATTCGTGACAAAGCATCGGCTATCACGTATTCTCGTCCTGCCACATGTATAATTTTTAAATGAAATGGCTGTAACAGTAAACTCCAGCGATACAGCCTTGCATTGTTATTCCGGAATCACTCCAAAAACATCAAAGGATTATGATTAGTATATATAATGGTGTCAGACGGTTTGCTGGTCACATAAATGTGAAAATGTTGCAAAGCTAGCACCAAACTCAACGTCTCCTTCTCAATTGTTAAATACTTTTTCTGGTGAGAATTACATTTCTGCAAAAAATAAGCTGCTCTAGCCCTTCATCGTCGTCTTGTAGAAGCATCGCTCCTACACCCACATCACTCGCCTCAACTGCCACTTTGAATGGTTTTGTATAATTTGGGATGGCTAGCACAGGAGCAGTGGTTAACACAGCCTTCAGGCCATCAAATGCCTGTTGACACTCCGCTGTCCACTGGAATTTGTTACGCTTCTTGAGCAAGCCCGTCAGTGGAGCGACAACACTGCTGAAATTTGGTACAAATTTCCGGTAAAATCCACACACACCAAGAAATCGCATTATTTCCTGTCATGTCGAGGGTATCGGAAACTCCCCAATAACTTTTGTTTTCACATCCCGTGTGACCATTCGACCCCGTCCGATTGTATGGCCAAGGAAAGTGACTTGGACTTTTCCAAATTCACTTTTGGCTAGGTTTATCACCAAACCCGCCTCCAGAAGTCGATCGAATAACTCCATCAGATGTTTCAAATGTTCTTTCCATGTCTGGCTGAAAATTACCAGATCATCGATGTATACCACACAATTGGGTAATCCTGAAACAACTTTGTTAGTTAACCGTTGAAATGTGGCTGGGGCGTTTTTCATGCCAAATGGCATAACTTTGAATTAGTATATACCATCTGGAGTAATAAAAGCTGAAATCTCCTTCGCCCTTTCGGATAAAGGTACCTGCCAGTAACCTTTAAGAAAATCCAGTTTAGAAATAAAAGCTGATTGTCCCAAATTCTCAATGCAATCCTCCAAATGTGGGATAGGACAAGAGTCCATTCTTGTAACTGCATTAACCTTTCTATAGTCCACACACAACCGTTGAGTGAGCTCCATGGGCTTCAACCCACTTCAATTATGCCATTTTTAAGCATACTCTCAATCTCTCTGTTAACCTGTGCCAATTTTAAAGGGTTAAGTCTAAATGGATGTTGTTTGATAGGAACAGCATTTCCCACATCTACATCATGTGTAGCCATTTTAGTACTTCCCAATTTATCTCTTCAAACTTGCCCATGTGATATCAATAACTCTTTCAGGTCAGTACGTTTTTCCTCTGGAAGGTAACTCAACAATTTATCCCAATTTTTAAGAACATCCTCATTTTCCAATTTAGTTTGAGGTATGTCAAATTCACAGTCATCTGGATTTGGTTCGTCACTTTGAGGTAGAATCATTAAAACCTCCTCCTTTTTCTCTCCTTCCCTTTCAAAGTACCTTGAAAGCATATTCACATGGCACACTCGGTGAGTTTTCCTTCTATCTGGTGTTTTTACCACATAATTCACCTCACTTAATTTCCTTCCAATCTGATAAGGTCCACAAAACCTTGCTTTTAAAGGTTCACCTACCACTGGTAACAACACGAAAACTCTATCTTCACTGGCAAAACTACGAACTTTGGATTTCTTGTTTGCTACCCGTTTCATCACATTTTGTGCAACTTTTAAATGTTGTCTAGCCAATTCACCTGTTCTATTTAATCGTTCCCTAAAATTTGACACGTAATCCAATAATGTAATTTCCAATTTCTCATTCACAAATTTTTCCTGAAGCAATTTAAGTGATCCTCTTACCTCATGACCAAAAATAAGTTCAAAAGGACTAAATTTGGTTGGCTCGTTAGGTGCATCCCTAATTGCAAACAGTACGAGTGGAATTCCTTTATCCCAATCCTCTGGATAATCTTGACAATAAGCCCTCAACATTGTCTTTAATGTCTGATGCCACCTTTCTAACGCTCCCTGCAATTCTGGATGGTACGTAGTTGATTTAAATTGTTTTATTCCGAAGCTATCCATAACTTCTTTGAATAACCTTGAGGTAAAATTTGATCCTTGATCCGATTGTATTTCTGTGGGTAGTCCATATCTAGTAAAGAATCTAAGTAACTCCTCCACAATCTTTTTAGCTGTAATATTACGTACTGGAATGGCCTCTGGAAACCTAGTAGACACATCCATTATAGTCAAAAGATATTAATTCCCACTTTTTGTTTTAGGAAGCGGCCCTATGCAATCAATTAGGACCCTTGTAAAAGGTTCCTCAAATGCTGGAATGGGTATTAAGGGCACTGATTTTATCACTGCTTGAGGTTTCCCTATCACTTGACATGTGTGACATGATAGACAAAATTTAACTTCATATTTATGTAGTCCAGGCCAATAAAAATATTTCTGGATTTTAGTTTGAGTTTTCTTTATTCCCAAATGATCTCCGATTGGTACCTCATTTGCAACTTGCAACACCTCCTTTCTATACCCTACCGGCAATACTACTTGATGAACTTCTGCACACTTTTCATCTGCCTGCATATGTAATGGTCTCTGTTTTCTCATCAAGCCATTACCTTTACGGTGATAACACTCTGGTATACACTCAGATTCCTCTTCTGTATATGCCTTCTGATACATCCGTTTTATTTCTATATCTTTTTGTTGTAACTCCACCAATTTTCCTGAACTAAAAATATCTGCCTCATCCTCCACCTGTTCTTGTTCTTTTTCAACCATCTGATCAAAAATCGTTTCTGATAATTGCACTTCAACTTCATCTTCACTCTTTGATTTCTCCTCTTGGCTTAACCTGTGACTTTGTGACCTTGTTACTACACAATCCGGAAAAATCCCAGGATATTCGTCCTTCAACACTTCAGTTGTCTGATTTTCCACTGGTTTATCAACCATAGTAGGCATCACTCCCACCTGCGATCCAGCTATATCATTACCCAAGATAAACTGTATTCCTGGACAAGATAGTTTCTCTATTACTCCTACTACAACTTCACCACTCTTCACTGGACTTTCCAACCTTACCTTATATAATGGAACACTACTCCTCTCACCCTGAATTCCCCATATTACCACCTTTTCTGGCAACATTCTTCCCAAACTACATAACTCCTCATCTCTTACCATTAAAGATTGACTAGCTCCCATATCTCCCGTATCAATCCCCTCTTGATCAGGCTGTACAATCTTTTGCACCTCCTTCGCTTCACTTGGGCTTTCCTTTACCACTTTAACAAACCCCATTGTCTTATCCTGTTTTACCACATCAGCCTTCCCAGTGCTTTTCTTCAACTACCAACATTGTGACTTTACATGGACGAGTTTATTGCAGTGAAAACATTTGAAACATTTCATTTCTTTTCGACCCTCCTGGATTTCTTTTGTAATCTGAGGTACACTCTCCTTATTATCTCCCATCAGATCACCTTTACCTTGACCACTTGAGTATTTCTCATATCCCCAGTTTCTATCTCTCAGAGGCTGAAACTGATGTTGGAAACCAAGCTTTGATTTAAGAACTAATTCATAATCATCTGCCATTTCTGCTGCTAACCTCGTAGTTTTAACCCTCTGCTCTTCCACATGAGTTCTCACTACATCAGGAATTGCATTTTTAAACTCCTCCAAATGTATAATTTCTCTGAGAGCTTCATACGTTTGATCTATTTTCAAAGCCCTTAGTCACCTGTCAAAATTACTCTGTTTGATCCTTTCAAACTCCATGTATGTTTGACCAAATTCTTTCCTTAAATTTCTAAACCTTTGTCTGTCGGTTTCAGGCACTAGTTCATATGCACCTAAGATGGATTTTTTCCCCTCCTCTTACGACCCAGATACCTCCTCCGGTAGTGATGCAGACACTTCACTGGCCCTATCTATCAGCTTTGTTTGAATCAGTAATACCCACATGTCCTGTGGCCATTTCATTTGTTTAGCTACCTTCTCAAATGAAATGAAAAAGGCTTCAACCCCCTTCTCATCAAACCTTGGCAATGCTTGGACATATTTAAATAGATTCCCACCAAGCCTTCGACTTTGACGCTCTTTATCACTATCCTCATCACTATCATCCAACTGTACGTTTCCCTTTACGTCTGCCAGTTTTAACTGACTGTCATGTTTCATGGCCATTTTCCGAAGTTCAAACTCTCTCTCTTTATCTCTTGTCAGGTAATGTTAACTGCAATGTTTGTGCCAAATCTAACAGTCTGTTGTTAGTCTCTGTCTGTAAGATACTGCGTGTGACCGTATCCACCCCCAAAAACTTCTGAGCCTCTGAAAGAGCCATTGTCCACAACGCACTCCCTACTTAAACTTGAATACCAGAACTGAAAAGCAACCACAATATGCTCACCCCTCACTGTCTTTAAGTTCACTAAGCCAATCCAATAGATAGACTTTTATCCCCCTCGAGCCCCCAATTTGTTATGCACCAGGGTTTAGAGAACCCCCAAGTGTATCATGGAGTTCACCTGACCCACAACTTTTAATAGATCGTGGTATGGGAGCACATGGCCCACTCTACAGGTGTGGTAGATCAGAAATGGAAAAGTATTTTTTAAAGCAAAACAATGTTTATTCTATGAACTCAAGTTAAACTTTTTAAAGCATACAGTGAACATCTCAACAACCATTGATTCAAATACAACCCCCAAAGAATACAACACTAAGTAGTCCTTAAGCTGTCGTTTTAACATCCATAAGACTTTAAAAAGAACAGAAGCACATCAGGTTAAAGTCACTACTGAGAGCAGTTATTAGTTTTAAATCACCAAAGGATCGATTTACAGTTTTTAGATTAGAGAGAGAGGGACTAATACCCCTTCTGGCTGTGACTGCAGCTATCCAGCTCTGAAAACAAAACTAAAACACACCCTGCAGCAAACAGCCTCAAACAAAAGTAAAAAGCTGTCAGACAGCCCAGCTCCACCCACACTCTGACATCACTGATAAACACCCATTTCTTAAAGGTACATTTCTTAAACACCCATTTCTTAAAGGTACTCACATTACAGTTTGTTTTAACATAAAAGCTACCCATTGGACAGTGTTATCACTCCTCTGCTTTAGTAATCTTCCCTCAGTGTTACAAATTGCAAATTGTTAGAATTTTTGGACAGGAGTTCTAATACTCGAACAACCACATCCAAGACAACTTCCTATTCACCAAGGTTAACCCAGTAGAACAGCGCCCACCACTCCTCCACCTGTTGTAAAGACAAGATCTCGAAGAATAATAAACCTCCAGAACACCTGAACCTGTAAACACAGACCTGGAGTGTGTGTGTGTGTGTGTGGGGGGGGGGGGGGGGGGGGGGGCGGTAGTGCTCGTTAGTTGAAGTAATGCAAATATGTTGTGTAATCAGGAATGCATTGTAAATACATTAGACAAAGACCCGGGGCGAAAGTATAAGCGTCTGGCATAAAAAGAGTTCAGTAGTGTTCACACTGTGATGTTAAGGAACACATGACCCAAGTTTAGATGGTAGCCTTATACTGGATATTGCAGTGTGTAGAGGCAAACTTGGTACAGCTCCTAGCTTAGACCTATATTATATATATGTACATGTTTACGAGTAGTTTAAAAAAATACCATTAAACTATACAAGACTCAGAACTTTTTCAGGAGACCTACCAAATTACACACATCTTACACTAATGATAATCCTGCATTAATATTGAATCTAATTTGTATTCATAAAGCAGGATCAAACTGAAAGTGGCAATAGTTGGACAGCTCATTCTGCACCTTCCGGTTGTTGAAATCACCAATGCATGCAGGGAAATTAGGTACACTGCACATGCTCAGACTGCACAAGCCAAACTGAGCCATTGGGCCAGAGTTTCTGGCAGAGGCTGAAGTTTTAAAACAAAAACTTTAATGAAGATGTGAGGAAACAATAAGCCAGTTCAAATACTGCAAACAAATACATATCTTGAGTACATATCTCATTATTTTCCTAGTCTTTTGTGGACATGAAATATTCAATTTGCGCGGGAGAAATTGATACGGAAAGAAAATAAATCAGGAAGGATCTTAAGAGGAACTTGATGACCAGATTACAATCCACTCAATTAGAATCCAGAATTTATAGCCAGAAAACCCATTGGACATGTGACCATGAAAATTAGTATTATTAATACTTGTATTGAAAATATATCATTTTCCAATTTTGCAGAGAGATTTCTTGTTGCCTCTCCCCCTCCCATAAACAGCAAAGCCCCATATGATTTTACCAGTAGTTTCTTCAAAGATGCATGAAATAAACTTCATTCTCAATCGAGGAAAAGCGAAATCTGTCGATAGATATGTTGCGCGTCCGTGTCACCGTAAACAACCACAATCTGAGGAGGTTCCAACTGCGAGAACCAAACTTTACCTTCCAGAATCTATTTGTGGAAACTGACAGGAGGCGACGCTGTTGCTCTGTCTGTTGGAGCAATGCAACGAGCTGGACTTGGAGAATGTAAGCTTCTTGAAAGGAGTTCTGTTGCACTGAATCTTGAGCCTGTTTACACATTAGTGTCAGGGGCGCGTTATTCGCGGTAAATCCTAATTGCAGGTGACAATCTGGAAACAGATACGTCCTTCATTCTGATCAATCAACTCCTCTTTTTAAAGAAAACATAGTGTGTTGTAAAATACAGTGTCGGTTTTTATTTTATCGTCCTCTTTGCAGGAAACTTTCAAATTTAAAATAACCGATGGCAGTTTCATTGGGAGAAATGCTCCTCTGAACATGCTGCCTTGATGATAATTAGAATCTAGATTTTGTATCGATTTCCTGCTCGCACACTGACACCAGAGGAGCTGTTCCTGGTGCTGAAAAGCACAGCTCAGGCAGGAGTCTCGAATCAGTCCCGAAACCCCAGCTTTTGATCGGACTACCTTTATAACAATTCGCTATACCGATTTTCTGTTAGAAAAAGCAAATTAAATATTTTGTCACTGCCCGCGGATATAGAATTTAGAGAAAACAGTTTGCAATGTGCAGCACGGTAGCATTGTGGATAGCACAATTGCTTCACAGCTCCAGGGTCCCAGGTTCGATTCCGGCTTGGGTCACTGTCTGTGCGGACTTTGTACATCCTCCCCGTGTGTGCGTGGGTTTCCTCCTGGTGCTCCGGTTTCCTCCCACAGGCCAAAGATGTGCAGGTTAGGTGGATTGGCCGTGATAAATTGCCCTTAGTGTCCAAAATTACCCTGAGTGTTGGGTGGGGTTACTGGGTTATGGGGATAGGGTGGAGGTGTTGTCCTTGGGTAGGGTACTCTTTCCAAGAGCCAGTGCAGACTCGATGGGCCGAATGGCCTCCTTCTGCGCTGCAAATTCTATGATAATGATATATCCTAAAGTGTACCTTCCCTTTCATATTCAAAACGCATTTTACGAGAACAAAAGTTTATTTGGTGACAGCGCCTTTCCGTTCTGGAAGCAAATTGAAACCTTTGGGTTCGAAGGTTATATCGCCAGTATATTCCTGCGTGGTGAGATGATACCTTAATATCATATCATATACCTTCTTACTGTTTGGAGAAATTTCTTTAATCAATAATATGATCCCAGACCAGACCCCAATCAAAATTATTTTGTTTAATTCTTTCAAATTTCTACATATGTCTGACCTGGTTCTTTCCTTAGATTTCTAAACGTCTGTCAGTAGGTGTCTGGCACGAGTTCATATGCACTGAAAATGTTTTTTCTCACTCATCATACCTCCCCTGATAGTGATGCACACACATCACGAGCTCTGCCTACCAACTTTGTTTGAGCCAACACTGCACGGTCTTTGGCCAAATCAATTGCTTAGCCACTTTCTCAATTGAGATTTGAAAAAGTCTTCCACATCTGGTATCAAACCTAGGTACTGTTTCAAAAAATGTAAAAATATCCCTGCTAGACTTTTGATGAGAAAGTGTTTCTCCTTCCACTAGACTTTCCTCAGTTTCTGCTTTTAACTCCAACATTTTCCATTGATGTTCTCTTTGCACTTCCAAAGTCGGAAGTTCAAATTTCCTCTCTTTTTCCCTTGCTTGCCTGACTTTTCCCACATTCCTTTCTTCCGTTGCTAATCTTTCTATTTCTATTTCAGCTTCCTCATTTCCATTTCCTTTTGAAAATCTCTCTCTCCTTTGCTTCTGCCATTGGCACTCCTCTTCTTTGTCCTGCATTTCTAATTGTCCCATTTCTAATTGAATTCTAGCTAATTCTAATGATTCAGGCTGTGTCTCTGGCAAAATTTAAATGCTGAGCTATTGTTTGCATTATCTCTACCTTCCTCACCCCTCTACATAAAGTCAACTGCAGATTGTCTTCCAAACCCAAACGTTTTGTTTTAGTTTTCCTTTACAAATCAGCCCTAGTGAGCTCTTCCACACCCAGGAATGTTGTGAAACTGAAAGACCCTATTTAAACTTCAAAACCTAAAAGGAAGCAACTGTTACAGGCACACTCACTATCTTTATGTTCAATAATCCCAAGCCAAACAAACTTTAAGATCCTGGTAAAGAGCCTACAATTTTATTGCAATTCTGGACCAGTGGCTCGGATACTCGACAGAAAACCCAATATTTTATTTTTAATTTTGTGAGATGGTGAGGAACGGATATCTCACCCTAGGAGCGATTTCATGCAAAATAGGGATATGGTATATTAAATTTATTAAAATTATTAACCAGTATTAAAATATATTTAACATCGCATTGTAAGAAAATAGCTTACAATTACCCTTAAACAATGCTAATCAATACAGTGACACAATAAGCCTTAACTGCTGACCTTATTCTCACTCAAACAAAACCACTTCAGCTCTCAACCCACTTTCAAATACAATTAATAGGCCCAGGCATACCTGCATTACAGATAGGTTCTTTGAGACAGTTTTAAAGAGAAGAACTGAATCCTGTCAGAACCATGCAGAAACTGAGGCTATATTTCTCCAGAAGCTGCTTTTCAGCTTATTTCAGCTCGCCTTCCAACCATATTTCTGAACTGCTTGGAAGTAAACTACCGATATGTCTACAGACATTGCTTTAACTGAACTGTAGTGAGAGCAGATGCTTGACTTCTGCTCACATCTTAATCTAAAACTCAACTAAACTGCTTTTCTGCAAAAGCCCTGGTACCTTAGCTCGTCCCGTTAAGTACATCATCGTACAAAGCTGAAATACAAAGTATCTAATTAACTACTCCATAGGGGACCCCTTTAATCCAAACAAAACTCCATTAGCTCGAGCTTTTTACGATGCCTTAATTGCACCTCTGGCTTCCAAAACCTTTCAAATCAGAATTCCTGAAAAACACGACTTCAGCAGTCATACACACATCTGCTGAGTCTTTTAACTCTTACTGCTCCAAATACATATCATACAATATATCTGAAATTCATATATTCATCACAATGACAAAGATAAACAGTTTTACATTTTAAGCTATAAAAGCTCCTGAACATACTTTTTTGTGCCCTTGAGTAATGACTAATGTTTGCACCAGTACCAGGTATTTATCAGGTGCTTCAGAAATTCTAGCCTGCAGGTTGACGGATGGCCACATGTTCAGTGACCAACAATTATTAAACTACAGTTAACTTGCTGTAGGTCCATGCATACGAACAGATAGTTTCAGCAAGAATTAGAGACCCACCATATAAAGTAAATATAAAGTAAAGGAGGATTCTTTTACCAATCATGCAAATAATGGAGTGAGAAAAGGAAGCTATGTTTTTCAGTGGAATGGATAAATAAATATGCACAAGATGTTAAAGGGAGCACACAAAAATGACACTTGCATTTAAAGCAGACCATGCCATGTGCCAGGTAAATAATATTGGAAGTATTTCCCTTCACCAATCTACAAACCAAGCTTCCCTGCGAATAATGTTTTGTATGGTCCCTGATTAATGAGGCACTGGCTCAAAGAAGAGGCATATCCAAATGTGTCCCATTGTAAACTAACCTCTATAAATATAACCTAATATAGCCACACACTGGACAACATATTTTAGAGCACAGGATTTCATATAATGTGTTACTTTATACATTATATATAATATATCAGCTTATTTTTACCACTGTCTGTGTCTGTGCTAGAACATAGAACATACAGTGCAGAAGGAGGCCATTCGGCCCATCGAGTCTGCACCGACCCACTTAAGCCCTCAATTCCTCCCTGTCCCCGTAACCCAATAACCCCTCCTAACTTTTTTGGACACTAAGGGCTATTTAGCATGGCCAATCCACCTAACCTGCACATCTTTGGACTGTGGGAGGAAACTGGAGCACCCAGAAGAAACCCACGCAGATACGGGGAGAATGTGCAAACTCCGCACAGACAGTGTCCTAGCAGGGAATCGAACCTGGGACCCTGGCGCTGTGAAGCCACAGTGCTAGCTACTTGTTGTTCTCGACACTCTATCAACTTAAGTGTAAGGTGCTTGTTGAGGCCCTTGGATGACAATGGTGGTTTTGACTGTGCTGTTGTATGAGATGACATCATAGTGACCACAAAGGGGGCTGAACATAAATCCTCTGAGAATTAGATGGCATTAATGTGCCCATCAATTGTCATTTCAGCTTGGATAGTTTACTGGTGTTTATCTGAAATTAACTTGTTAATGATTGCCGCATAATGTTTGATACATCATTCAGGTGAACTTGATAATTCATTTTTCAAAGATACATGAACCAATCATCTTGGTACAATTAGCAAAATACTGGAATTCTGAAATAAAAACAGAAAATGCTGGATAAACTCAGCAGGTCTGGCAGTATCTGTCTAGAGAAACAGAGTTAACATTTCAGATCTAAATGACCCTTCTACAGAACTGCTCTATACTCTGTGGTAACATGTTGAGTGCATGCGAGCGTGGGGAACTTTTCTCAACACCAGTATGTATCAGAGTCAGTGACCTTCTGACAATGTGCTGTTAACTGTGCTACAATTACAATACATTTGGCTTATCTCCGCTATGGTTCAGTTGGTAGCACTTTCGCCTTTGAGTTGGAAGGTTTTGGGTTCAACCCGCAGTCCATCAAGACTTTAGCACACAATTCTAGGTTGATATCTCAGTGCAGTATTCAGGGAATGTTATACTGTTGGAGGTGTGTCCAAGCCCGGGATCCTACCCAACACGCGCCTCATGAAGTCCGCATCATCCCAGTTCGGGGCATATACATTCACTAACACCACCCGGGCCCCCTGCAGCTTGCCACTCACCTTTATATACCTGACCCCTTGTCCGCCACGATGCTTCCCGCCTCAAATGCCACTCATTTACTGACCAAAATGGCCATCCCTCTGGTCTTGGAGTCTAACCCCGAGTTAAACACCTGTCCCACCCATCCTTTCCTCAGCCTCGTCTGGTCCGCGAGCTTTAAGTGCGTCTCTTGCAACATGACCACGTCCGCCTTCAACCCCTTCAAATGCGAGAACACGCGGGACCGCTTGACTGGCCCATTCCACGTGATCAGCCTGGTTGGGCCGTTGACCATTCCCCCCATCCCGCCGACTAGCCATCTCCCTTTTTCGGCCAGCCGCGTGCCCCTGCCTCCCTCCTCCAGCTCTCCCCCCGGCGGCCCCTCCGCCCGACTCTCCATCCATACCCCTCACCTGGCTCCCCTTCAGTCAGCAAAGCAGCACCTCTTCCCCCCCCTCCACCCCAGCCCCCTGCACCCCCCCCCCCCCCGCCCCCCCCCCCCACCCCCCCGCCATGCATCCACTTAGCTCTGGTTTCCTCCCCATTGTGTTTCCGTGAGTCAGCTCACCCACGCTGACCCCGGCCGCTCCCGCCTCTATATACCAACCCTTAATTTGTTGCCTCCTTCGGGCCACCCTACCTCCCCCGCCCCCGCAGGGTAGAGGGGCAAGCGCCATCTGGGACATCCCCGTGCGACGGTCAACCCGTCCCGGGCGTTTCCCACCCCCTAGCACCGAACACCTGGAAAATAAACAAAACAAACAACAAAACCACCAACCAAACTAGGGCAGACAGGCCCATAAGCTTATGCTTTACCCGCCGTCCTCCCCTCGGTCCCTCCACACCCGCACGTTTCGCCCACATACAACTGTCCCTTAGTTCAGGTCCAGCTTCTCGTGCCTGATGAACGACCATGCCTCGCCCGGCGTATCAAAGTAATGGTGCCTGTCCTGGTATGTTACCCACAGTCTCGCCGGGTGCAGGAGCCCAACCTTCACCCCTTTACTGTGGAGGACCGCCTTCGCCCGGTTAAAACCTGCACGCCTCCTCGCCAGCTCAGCTCCCACTCCTGGTAAATTCGGATCTCGCTGTTCTCCCACTTACTGCTCCGCTGTTTCTTCGCCCACAGCAGGACTCGCTCCCAGTCTGCCAAGCGCTGAAACCGTATCACCATCGCCCTCGGTGGCTCGTTTACCCTCGGCTTTCTGGCGAGAACCCTGTGCGCCCCATCCAGCTCCAAGGGCCGCGGCGGGAAGGCCCCCGCGCCCATCAACGTCCCCAACATTGTGGCCACGTATGTGCTCGCGTCCGCCCCCTCCGCTCCTTTGGGAAGGCCCAGGATCCGCAGATTATGGCCCCAGCCTCTCCTGTCATCTCTTATGGAGCGCCTCGTGCGCCTCCACCTTCACCGCCAGGCCCAGGATCTCGTTCTCGTTCCCCGCCACCTTCCTCCTCACCTCCTTGATTTCCTTCTCCTGCCCCTTCTGGGTCACCGCAATTCTTTCCATGGAGGTCAGCATCTCCGTTTTCAGCTCCATGAAACAGTTTTTAAGGAGCTCCTGCTGTTCTCTGGCCCACTGGGCCCACACTTCCCGATCTTCTCTGGCCGCCATTTTGTCCTCCCAAAACTTCTCGACCTTCTTCCCCGGGTTCGCGCGTCTGCCGGCTCTGCTCCTGGTTCTCTCCATGCACCACCGGGGGGAACCTCTCCCACGTCCGTTCCTGAGCCGGTCCCTCCTGTCAATTACCGCCGCCGCTCCTTTTAGCGGCCCGAAAAACCGATCCCAGCGGGAGCTGCAGTTTGTGCAACCTAGCAGTCATGGCCGCTACCGGAAGTACTGATGCCACCTTTCTAACGCTCCCTGCGATTCGGGATAGTACGCAGTTGATTTAAATTGTTATATTCCTAAGCTATCCATAATTTCTTTGAATAACCTTGAGGTAAAATTTGATCCTTGATCCGATTGTATTTCTGTGGGTAGTCCATATCTAGTAAAGAATCTAAGTAACTCCTCCACAATCTTTTTAGCTATAATATTACGTACTGGAATGGCCTCTGGAAACCTAGTAGACACATCCATTATAGTCAAAAGATACTGATTCCCAGTTTTCATTTTAGGAAGCGGTCCTACGCAATCAATTAGGACCCTTGTAAAAGGTTCCTCAAATGCTGGAATGGGTATTAAGGACACTGGTTTTATCACTGCTAGAGGTTTCCCTATCACTTGACATGCATGACATGATTGACAAAATTTAACTACATCTTTATGTAATCCAGGCCAATAAAAATGTTTCTGGATTTTAACTTGAGTTTTCCTTATTCCCAATTGTCCTCCCACTGGTACCTCATGTGCAACTCGCAACACCTCCTTTCTATACCCTACCGGCAATACTATTTGATGAACGTCTGCCCACTTTTCATCCGCCTGCATATGTAAAGGTCTCCATTTTCTCATCAAGACATTACTTTTACAGTAATAACACTCTGGTATACATGCAGATTCCTCTTCCGTGTATGCTTTTTGATACATCCGTTTTATTTCTATATCTTTTTGTTGTAACTCTGCCAATTTTCCTGAACTAAAAATATCCACCTCATGCTCCACCTGTTCTTGTTCTTTTTCAACCATCTGATCGAAAATCGTTGCTGATAATTGCACTTCAACTTCATCTTCACTCTCTGATTTCTCCTCTTGTCTTAACCTGTGACTTTGCGACCTTGTTACTACACAATCCGAAAAAATCCCAGGATATTCGTCCTTCAACACTTCAGTTGTCTGATTTTCCACTGGCTTATCAACCACCGTAGGCATCACTCCCACCTGCAATCCAGCTACATAATTACCCAAGATAAACTGTATTCCTGGACAAGATAGTTTCTCTATTACCCCTACTACCACTTCACCACTCTTCACTGGACTTTCCAATCTTACCTTATATAATTGAACACTACTCCTCTCACCCTGAATCCACATATTACCCCCTTTTCTGGCAACATTCTTCCCAAACTACATAACTCCTCATTTCTTACCATTAAAGATTGACTAGCTCCCGTATCTCTTAAAATTGTGACTTCTTTACCTGCTCCTCCTGATACACATGAGCAAACTTTACCCACACAAGTAAATTCTTTAAAGAGATCTGGCACCTTCTTATCGATCACCTCTTGATCAGGCTGTATAATATTTTGCACCTCCTTCACTTCACTTGGGCTTTCCTTTACCACTTTCACAAACCCCACTGTCTTATCCTGTTTTACCACATCAGCCTTCTCAGTGCTTTTCTTCAACCACCAACATAGTGACTTTACATGGCCTAGTTTATTACAGTGAAAATATTTGAAAGTTTTCATTTATTTTCCACCCTCCTGGATTTCTTTTTTAATCTGAGGTACACTCTCCTTATTATCTCCCATCAGATCACCTTTACCTTTACCACTTGAGCATTTCTCATGTCCCCAGTTTCTATCCCTCACAGGCTGAAACTGATGTTGGAAACCAAGCTTTGATTTATGAACTAATTCATAATCATCTGCCATTTCTGCTGCTAACCTCGTAGTTTTAACCCTCTGTTCTTCCACATGAGTTCTCACTACATCAGGAATTGAATTTTTAAACTCCTCCAAAATTATAATTTCTCCGAGAGCTTCATACGTTTGGTCTATTTTCAAAGCCCTTATCCACCTATCGAAATTACTCTGTTTGAGCCTTTCAAACTCCATGTATGTTTGACCAAATTCTTTCCTTAAATTTCTAAACCTTTGTCTGTAGGCTTCCGGCACTAATTCATATGCACCTAAGATGGATTTTTTCACCTCTTCATACGTCCAAGATGCCTCATCCGGTCGTGATGCAAACACTTCTCTAGCTCTACCTACCAGCTTTGTTTGAAACAGTAATACCCACATGTCCTGTGGCCATTTCATTTGTTTAGCTACCTTCTCAAATGAAATGAAAAAGGCTTCTACCTCCTTCTCATCAACTTAGGCAATGCTTGAACATATTTAAATAGATTCCCACCAAGCCTTCGACTTTGACGCTCTTTCTCACTATCCTCATCACTATCATCCAACTGTACGTTTCCTTTTATGTCTACCAATTTTAACTGACTGTCATGTTTCATGGCCATTTTCTGAAGTTCAAACTCTCTCTCTTTATCTTGTTCCCTGACCTGTATCTCACTTTCTCTTTCTTTTTGTTCTGCTAGGGCTATTCTTTCTTTTCTCCTTTCTTCTCTCTCCTTTTCTTTTTCCTCTCTCTCTTTCCTTTTCCTCTATATCTCTCACTCTCTCTCTTTCTTTTTCCTCTCTATCTCTTTCTCATGTTCCATTTGTTTAATTTGGAACTGAATTTTTGCCATTTCCAATGAGTCAAATTGTATCTCGGGCAGATTTAAATGCCTAGCCACAGCCATAATTACCTCATCTTTTCTCATTTTGTCAGGTAATGTTAACTGCAATGTTTTTGCCAAATTTAACAGTCTTATTTTAGTCTCTGTCCGTAAGGTACTGCGTGTGACCGTCTCCACCCCCAAAAACTTCAGAGCCTTTGAAAGAGCCATTGTCCACAACACACTCCCCACTTAAACTAGAACACCACACCTGAAAAGCAACCACAATATGCTCACGCCTCACTGTCTTTAAGTTCACTAAGCCAATCCAATAGATAGACTTTGATCCCCCTCGAGCCCCCAATTTGTTATGGGCCAGGGTTTAGAGAACCCCAAAGTGTATCATGGAGTTCACCTGACCCACAACCTTTCATAGATTGTGGTATGGGGAGCACACGGCCCACTCTACAGGTGTGGTATAGCAGAAATGGAAAAGTATTTTTTAAAGCAAAACAATGTTTATTCTATGAACTCAAGTTAACCTTTTTAAAACATACACTGAACATCTTAGCAACCATTAATTCAAATACAACCCCCAAGGAATACAACACTAATTAATCCTTTATTGTTTCCTTTTAACATCCATAAGACTTAAAACACCTTTTACCAGAAGCACATTAGGTTTACATTCACTACTGAGAACATTTATAATTTTGAATTCACCAAATGATCAAGAGATAGTCTTTTCATGGCAGAGAGATTAACAACACCTGCTCTGTCTGGCTTCAGCTCCAACACTGAAAATGAAACTAAAACACTCCCTGCAGCAAACAGCCTAAAACAAAAGTAAAAAGCTGACAGACAGCCTAGCTCCACCCACTCTGACATCACTGCAGTAATAAACACCCATTTCTTAAAGGTACTCTCACTACAGATATTTATATACACACCCATTTATAAACACCCATTTCTTAAAGGTACTCTCACATGACAAACCTAGAATCAAAAACAGATGGCAGGTATATTTAAAACAGTGAAAATCACCGAACTGAAGGCAGACCTCAAGAGGCATGTCTCAGTTTGTGACATGAAGTTGGCATGGAGTTGACAATGGATCCACACTGCACTCAGAACAAAAAGGCCCTAAGACTCCAGCAAAAAAAACGTAATGCTGCAGGTTTGAATGCAGCCAGCAGAGTACTTTCTCAATTTACTGCTGACCAGAAGATCCAGGCCTATAATTTTTGAATTTCTGTATCTGTTTCATAATGTGAGGGATTTAGGGGCTTCATTGTGTTTTAAAAAAAAAAGAGATGCAAATTAAACATACAAGTTTATTTTAGGTACATTTTCAAGGTAAAATTAATTCACAGGATGGGGGTTTTGCTCGCTCGGTCAACATTTATTGTCTATCCCTAATTTCCCCTGAGAAGGAGGTGGTAGGCTGCCTTCTTGAACCACTGCACCAATAATGCTGTTAGGGAGGGAGTTCCTAGATTTTGACCCAGCGACTGTGAAGGAATGGTAATATATTTCCAAGTCAGGCTGTTGAGTGACTTGGAGGGGAACTTCCAGGTGGTTGTGTTCCCATGTTGCCCATAACCTTTTAACTGGTATTGGCTGTGAGTTTGGAGGTGTTGCCTTCTTTACTTTGGGGTGAACCACAAGCTGTTTCTTATATCGACCAAATGACCACACAACCAATAGGATAGCTCAAAAACACAGTTTATTAATAACACAAGACTTGTATCTCTATTCAATAACACACGCAGCTCCGTACTAAACTACAGCTAACAACTAAGATGACCGTTACTTAACTTCGAGTGACAGGTACTGTGCGAGATAAGGCCTTTATCCGGGTCCACGTGGTCGGTTTGGAAGTGATTGGGTTCGTCTCAGCTGGGCTCGTCCTTCAGGAATGGTCACGGGTGCTTGAACTTGGTTGTTCTGCTGCAGTTGGTCGCACACAGGCCAGTCCCAAAAGAGATTGATCTCTCGCGCGCAGGGCTTTTTATCCTTTTGTCTCTTTCACGCCCTTCGGGCGGTCCTTACTCCAGGTCCAATGAATCGATAGGGTTTTCGATCACCCTCATCGATCTCAGTCAATTAGGGGGCGGATACCTCAATAGCTGGGCGGGTCCCAGCTTTCATTGTCCCAGGCACGTAGGCCTTTCCAAATAAGTGGGGCGGGGAGGCGCCGGTTAATCTGCTACTGTTGTAACTCCTTGATTCAAACTCTATTGTCCTGGGGGAAATGGTGATCGACTCTTAATGGATACAAGTTTCAGCCAAGTCTGGTTTCTTTGCGCAATGCACAGAGGCTGTGTACCTGTCTGCGTCCCAAATTGACCACAATTCCCATGGTCCTTTGCAGGTGGCCATTTTACATGGCTACATTCTGTCCTCTTGATCCTGAACGCGAAGCGTAGTGGATCACAGTCTTGATCCCGTAGTCTACCTTATCAAGCCGGCACTGGTCAGTCAGTTCAGGTCCTACTCTACTCTGTCCTAAATTCATTGTACAATTTTACCTAATTCATTAATATTACATACATTCATTAAACCAATTCACTACTAATAGCTCTTTCATTCCTAAAATTGGATCCCTTTACAACATTTTAACTTAAATTAATATACAAAACAGTTGGTTTCTAACTAAACTTTCTAAACTACACTCATGCTGCTGTTTTTACATAAAGAACTTATGTAAATATAACACATAAATAACACAAAATCTACAAAACTTAAACAGCAGCACCACATTCTTTCATCTTATCACATTTCATCGGTACAGAGGTATAAAGGGTCCATTTAGCAGCGGTTATCACAGATTTGTAAGTTGTACATTCTCAGTAGAGTTCTATTGGCTTCCAAAGAGGGGGGGTTCGAACTGTGTATATGACGGCCGGGAGGCTTTTGCCTTCCATTTACGGAGTTTGAATGTGAGGACTACACTGTAGATTACTGCAATCAGGAGGAGGGTCTCTGTTATGTATGAGAGTGGGTTCCATTTTGCAATGCCTTCCCACCAGGTGGGGGTTTCGGTCTCTATCTCTAACAGTTGTGTGGTGTCCTGACTGGAGGTGGGCTGTGTGGTGGTGTCGCTCGGGGCTGGCTTAGGTCCTACTCTAATTATGTGTATTGCCAAATTACCTTTAGCGGGTGTCCCGGGGCAATTTTGTCCGATTCTTATTGTGTTCCCTGCAATTTTATTTAAACATCCAATTTCGGGGCACCCTTCATTTCTAAGTTCCCACCAATCTTCTGTTCCGGCTGTGCTGATGTAACATTCTGATGTGGACCAGTTTGGCTTTCTGTAAATTGTCCGTTGGTTATTGCACCCAAATATGATGCTTGTGTTCTTGCGCACCCATAGGGTGCCACTCTCACATTTTTTAAAGTGCGGTTCATGCGCTCTACTATGCCGCTGGACAGGGGGTGAGGGGGTGGTAGGCTATGTGGAATTTTTGTTTGATACCGAAAATGGTCATAACATTTTGCATTACTCTGCCGGTGAAGTGGGAACCTTGATCTGACTCAATGCTGCGTGGAAGACCCCAGCGCGTAAAGATCTGTTGGGTCAAACTCTTAACGGTGGCCTTTGCCGTGTTTGAACGTGTGGGGAATTCTTCGACCCATTTTGTAAATGTATCGATGACGACTAGCACGTACTTGAAGCCGTTTCTGCAGGGGGGGAGGGGACCAATGTAATCAAGTTGCAGATTTGGCCGGGGGCCTTCTACAGGTCGGGTGTGCCTTCATTGTCCCTTCTTTGCATAATGTTCCGGATTGTTCTGGGCGCAAATGATGCAATTATCTACATAATGTGTGACATCACTTTTTTCGGGCCACCAGCACAAGGGTCTTAAATGGGCAATGGTTGTGTCTATTCCCTGATGTCCATGTCCATCATGGAATTGGTAAGTTAACTGGTTTCTGTCTTGGGTGGGGACCACATAAATTCTGTCCTTTAACACTATTCCGTCCTGTATTGTGAGTGTGTCCTTCCATTTATCATAGGCGGCTGGGTAGATGCTGTTCAGTATCTGTTTAAGGGAGTTGTCTGCTTTCTGTGCCTGAGATAAATCCTCAATATTGGTTTGGCAGACCTGGATTGAATGTATCCGTTCACACTCGGTGGGGGGGGGGGGGGGGGTTGCCAGAAGTGACCAGTGCGTGATCCAGCTTTCGCTAAGGCGTCAGCCTTGCGATTCCCGGGTGGGAGGTGTGGTGATGGCTCTTTACTTTAATGATGCCGTATGTGCGGCTGGTGGCTTTCTTAAGAATATGTTTCAGGAGAGGGGTGGATGGTAGGGGTTTTCCGTCGGTGGATACAAAACCTCGAGATTCCCACAGGGGATGGAATTCTGTTAGACTGTTGCAAACATACAAGCTGTCGGAGTGTATGTCCGCAGGCGTTGGAAAGGAGTCTGGGTGGTCAATTACATGAGCTATGGCTGCCAGTTCGGCTGCCTGCAAACCCAAGTGGTCGGGTAATTTGAAAGATACCTCTTCTAGTGGGCGTCCCTGTGAGTCCACCATATAAATCCCGCATCCTGTGATTCTTAGTCCATCCTCAACAGTGGAGGAGCCATCTACATAGATCTTTACTGTGTCTTGGGAATTTTGTGTCTCACCGTTTACACGTGGTTGTAGCGATTTGGGAACAAAGGGTCCTGTGGGGTGTGTGGCTGCAATTATCTGGCATTCGTGTGGGGTCCTGCGTATTGTAAATTGTCTGCTAAGAACGTGTGGGTCTTGGTGCGTTTCACAGAAATATCCCTGCCTTGTAATAAGAGTGTCCAGCGAGCTGCTCTGGTCTGGCTAACTGAACCATCCTTTAGTTTGCCGTCTAACAACAGTTGGGTGGGGGTGTGCTCGGTTAATATTGTGACTGGGTTGAGTCCTGTAATGTAGGCAAAGTACTGGACTGCCCAGAAGACTGCAAGCAAGTGTCGTTCACAGGCAGAAAATCCTTGTTCTACAGGGTCTAAAACTCTAGAGGCATAGGCTACTGGTCCTAATCGGTCGTGGCGTTCCTGTAGGAGCACTGCTGAGAGAGTTCGCTCGGTGGTTGCCACTTCTATGGCGTAGGGCAAGGCAGGGTTGGGAACTTGTAAAAGCGGGAGCTGTACCTAGGGCGAGTTTTAAATCGTCTATGGCATCTGTGTGCTGGGGTAGCCAATTCCATGGGGTTTTCTTTTTCAGAAGCTCTGAGAGCAGGGTGGCCTTTGTGGCAAAACCGTCTATATAATTTCTGCAGTATCCCACTAAACCTAAAAATGAGCGGAGTGCACTGACATTATGGGGCAGGGGCAATTTCACAATGGAGTCAATTCGTTTTTGTTCAATTTCACGTTTGCCGTGTGTAATAGCGGTGCCTAAATAAAATACCTTTTCCCTCAATATCTGTGCCTTTTTGGGGTTTACCTTACATTCGATGGACTGGAGCAGAGTTAATAATTCGGCCAATAGAGCCACGTGCTCTTCCCTGGTGTCAGTTTGCAGGAGCAGGTCGCCTACATACTGAATTAGGTATTCGGGGCGGGAGAATTTGGAAAGACCAGCAGCTAGCTGTCTGTGGCAAATGGAAGGGGAATTATGGAGTCCTTGGGGGAGACACGTCCACGTGTACTGTTGTCCTTGAAAAGTGAATGCGAATTTATACTGGCAAACTCGATCTCGGGGAATGGACCAAAAACCATTGCTGATATTCAGCACGGTGAAATACTTTGCTTGCACTCCCTGCTTAAGCATGGTCGCGGGACTCATGGCAATGGTGGGTGCTGTTAAAGAGGTAACTTTGTTTAGTTCACAGTAGTCAATGGTGAGTCGCCATGAACCGTCTGGTTTCTTTACGGGCCAAATTGGGGCATTATTAGTGGAAGCTACAGGTTGAATCATTCCTTGTTTTAACAGACTGTTAATTACCTTTAAAATTTCTTCCTCAGCCTGCTGTGGAAATCCATACTGTTTCGATGGTTTGGGGTCGGGACCTGAGATCATAATCGTACCTGGAATGTGCCCGCAGTCGTGCTTGTATTGGGCAAACGCACCTTTGTGTGTGGCTAATACCCATCTAATAGTGTCGCCTGTGCTAATTGCCGAAGTATTAAACTAATAGTCCCCTACTGAGCAAGTCCTGTTTTCGTAATCTCCTACTGAGAGCGTGGCGGGGACTCTAACTGTTTTGGACATTCGCCAGACAAATTTGTTTACGGGGTTGAAGGAGAGGCTATGTAAGTTCATAAAGTCTATGCCTAGGATGTATTCTGCAGCCGGGGGTAGGTCTACAAGAACAACGAGGTGGGTAGTGGCTACGTTTCCTATTTGAACAGATATAGGGGCTGTGATGTATCCCTCTTGCATGTGGCCTGTGAATCCACTGAGTGTGATGTTATCTGTGATGGGCCAGGGTGTTTTTTGGAATAGGTTTGCGGAGTTTAGTGTGATTCGGGATCCTCTTGTGTCCCAAAGAAAATCAACTGCTTGTCCCTGGACTGTACCTGTGACTACCAGTCTTCCTACGTTATCCCAGCGAGTGTCACAGACCCTTGTTGGAGACTCTGGACACCGTCAATCTGAGGAGTTATAAGCGAGGTTGTCTGAAAGGGCATTTACAGTATGCATGGGGCGAGCGTTGCCTTCTAGCTGTCGCAGCTGGCGATCGTCATCTGGCCTACTGTTTCTGGGTGGGGGGTTGGGCTGTTTGGGTCGTTGGTGCTGTGGGGGGTTTTGTCTGTAATCGGGGGCAAAATGTCCTACTTGTCCACAAGTGTAACATGAACCTCGTGGTGCGTGGGCTGGGGTTGTGCTCTGGGGTACTGTTCTCGGGGGCAATGTTCCTCTCTTCTGCCCTCATTTATCCATTCGGGTTCCTGGCTAGTTCTGACTGGGTACATTGTGGCTTCTATTGCGTTCTGGTCCATCTGATCCTGCAGTGAATGTTCCCATGCCCTCGATAGGTGTCTGAGTACCCAAATCTCATTATGTGTGGTGTCTGCCGGGTCATAATTCGCGCAAGCCCTTTTACCTGCTTCAATGGCATGTGAAACTAATGTACGGGACCATTTAGTGGTATCTTCCTCATTGCAGTTTAAGTTTCTGTATACTGCCTTGAAATGTATCCAGAGGCGACCGGCAAAAGCGGTCGCATGTTCCCCTGTCTTTTGCCTGAATTTGTTCAAACCCTCTACCGAATCCCCTTTGTTGTATCCAATAGCATCTAATATTGCAGCTTTCATTCCCTCTAGGGTTCCTCCTCCTACGTTATGGGGGGGTCTGGCAAAGCTGACCTTACTGACTGGCTGAGGCTCATTATTATCAATTTAACTTCCTCCCTGTCATTTAACCCGTACATGACCTTTCGTTGGCGCACCTCCTGAAAGAAGCTATGTGGGGCTGTTGTGGGCTGAAATTGAATAATTTTACTGCAAGCGTCCCTCAACTGGGTTTCCGAAAGTGGGGTGATGTAGGTGATATCTGGACCTGCCTGATCCCTTATCCTTCTTTCCGTGGTTATCGGATTCATGTGTGTCGGGGCAGGGGTGGGGGTTGGTGCGACCTGTGCATCCGGTGCTGCCGGTGCCTTTCTTTTTGGGATGCGTGGCGGCTGCTTTTGACTTTCCGTTCCTTTATTGTACATTTGCGCGCTTTCAGTGAATTCTTCCCAATCTGCCATCTCTTCCTCATCTGTCTTATCTGTCCCGAAGGCACACATAAAACCATTCTGAACTGAACGTAACGACTCGAGCTTATCTATCTTCTGCTGGCATTTAACGTGGTCAACGGCGCTCTGCCTTTGTTCTTTAGTGGGCTGGTGGAGCGCTCGTAAAGCTGCCTGTAAATCGGCGCATTTCTTTGTTAGCTGGGTGGCCTGGTGTTCAGTCTCCTCTCTTATCAAGACTGCGCGCTGTGTATCTTGATAGGCCTTGTCGTACTGGGTCTGGAAACTGCTAAGGTGTACTATGCAAGACTGGTGGGCGCGTTTAACATCGGTGATTTCCCTGTCTTCAACAGCTAACTTCTCCTGGAGTTCCTCAATAATGTTCTCACTTTCTTTACTGATTTCCTCATTCTCTTCCTCCTTCTCTGCTAACTGTCTGTGGAGCATCTCAACGACCTTCTCGGTGCCTCGCAACTGTGCCAAGCAGCACACTATTGCCATTGGCTTTCTAAACTTTTCTGCATTTTTCTTATATATCGCACAAAGATTCTCCCACCAATTCTGTCCTATCTTCCCTGGACCTGTATCGGTGTTTGCACAAGAATTCGACCAAAGGGGCCATCCTTTCCCCTTTAAATACTTTCTCAACACATCCTCCCATGTGGGGCACTGCTCTGATTTATCAACTACTGTAACCTCGGATTGCTGCTGTGGGTTCATCAACTTCTCTATCATCTGCGCTGCCATCTCTTCTCTATTTAAAATTTGGAACAGGGGGGAATAAGGAGTCGATCGAACAACGGGTACGGCTTACGGCTATATTCCGGTTCGCAATCCCTCTAGATTTGCATGCAAGTCTGACGAGTTTACCTTACCCTTCCCTGTTAGTTACGCATGCGGTTAGTACACACTTCCGAAAATTGATTATTTAGCCGATATGAAACTTACTCTTGTGGTTCATTCTCTTTCCTAATTTAATTCAAAGTTGTGGGATCCCTCGGAGTAACAAAGTCACTTCTAATCGAAATCCCGTCAGAGTCGCCAATAAATGTTGCCTTCTTTACTTTGGGGTGAACCACAAGCTGTTTCTTATATTGACCAAATGACCACACAACCATTATGTTAGCTCAAAAATACAGTTTATTAATAACACAAGACTTGTATCTCTATGCAATAACACACGCGGCTCCATACTAAACTACATCTCACGACTAAGATGACCATTACTTAACTTCGAGTGACCGGCACTGTGCGAGATAAGGCCTTTATCCGGGTCCACGTGATCGGTTTGGAAGTTGTCGGGTTCGTCTCAGCTGGGCTCATCCTTCAGGAATGGTCGCGGGTCCTTGAACTTGGTTGTTCTGCTACAGTTGGTCGCACACAGGCCGGTCCCAAAAGAGATCGATCTCTCGCGTGCAGGGCTTTTTATCCTTCGTCTCATTCGCGCCATTTTGGCCGGTCCTTACTCCAGGTCCAATGGATCGATAGGGTTTTCGATCACCCTCATCGGTCTCAGCCAATTAGGGGGCGGATACCTCGATAGCTGGGCAGGTCCCAGCTATCATTGTCCCAGGCACTTAGGCCTTCCAAATAAGTGGGGCGGGGAGGTGCCGGTTAATCTGCTACTGTTGTAACTCCTTGATTCAAACTCTATTGTCCTGGGGGAAATGGTGATCGACTCTTAATGGATACAAGTTTCAGCCAAGTCTGGTTTCTTTGCGCAATACACAGAGGCTGTGTACCTGTCTGTGTCCCAAATTGACCACAATTCCCATGGTCCTTTGCAGGTGGCCATTTTACATGGCTACAGAAGGTGCTGTCTAAGGAGCCTTGGTTCCTTTCAGTACATCTTGTAGATGGTGCACATTGCTGCCACTGCGTGTTGTGGTGGAGGGAGTGAATGTTTGTGGATGAGGTGCTAATCAAACGGGATGGTTGGCCTGGAAGGTGTCAAGGTTCTTGAGTGTTTTTGGAGCTGTACTCATACAGGAAAGTAGAGAGTATTCCGTTGCACTTCTGACTTCTGCCTTGCAGATGGTGGATAGTCAGGAGGTGAGCTACTTGCCGCAAAATTCCTAGTCTCTGGCCTGCTGTTGTAGCCACAGTATTTATATGGCTGGTGCAGTTCAGTTTCTGATCAATGGTAACCCCCAGGATGTTGATAGTGGGGGCTTCCGTGATGGTGATGCCATTGAATATCAAAGGGAGATGGTTAGATTCTCTCTTGTTGGAAATTGTCATTGTCTGGCACTTGGCTGGCATGAATTTTACTTGCCATTTGTCAGTCCAAACCTGGATATTGTGCAAGTTGTGCTGCACTTGGACATGGAGTATAAAAATGGATTTGAAGACTTATATTGTCCTTTTATAAACCTTCCCTAGATGTTGGGATTGCTGAGAACTCAAAAATGTAAGTTTCATATGTTTCAATGTTTCTTCAATAAAACCTTTTCTTCACAATTCTGTTTCTTTAAAAAAAATATATATTTATTAAAGTTTTTTCTCCCTTACAAACAATAACCCCCCCTTGTAACAAAAAAAAAGAGAAATCGCGCAGAGCAAGATATATACATGGCAAAATGATATATTTACACAGCTTTGTACACTGGCCCTCACCCGTACGTGCCAGTTTCCCTAACCCTTCATGTTATCTCTTGCTCATCCACCCTCCCAGGCAGTCCACCCTTTCCCCCCCACCCCTCCCCCTCCCAGGACATCCCCTCCACCCCCTCACCCCCCCCCCCCCCCCAAGGTTGCTGCTGCTGCTGACCGACCTTCCTCTAACGCTCCGCGAGATAGTCTAGGAACGGTTGCCACCGCCTGTAGAACCCCTGCGCAGACCCTCTCAAGGCAAACTTAATCCTTTCCAACTTTATGAACCCAGCCATATCATTTATCCAGGCCTCCAGGTTGGGGGGCTTTGCCTCCTTCCATATTAGCAAGATCCTTTGCCGGGCTACTAGGGACGCAAAGGCCAGAATGCCGGCCTCTTTCGCCTCCTGCACTCCCGGTTCGTCCACTACTCCAAATATTGCTAGCCCCCAGCTTGGCTTGACCCGGACTTTCACCACCTGAGATATTGCTCCCTCCACTCCTCTCCAGAACCCCTCCAGTGCCGGGCATGACCAAAACATATGGACATGGTTCGCCGGGCTCCCTGAGCACCTTCCACATCTGTCCTCTACCCCAAAGAACCTACTCAACCTCGCCCCCGTCAAGTGCGCTCTGTGGACCACCTTAAATTGTATCAGGCTGAGCCTGGCACACGAGGAGGAGGAATTAACCCTACCTTGGGCATCAGCCCACAGACCTTCCCCGATCTCCTTTCCCAGGTCCTCCTCCCATTTACCCTTCAACTCTTCTACCAACGCTTCCCCCTCTTCTTTCAACTCCTGGTGTATTTCCGACACCTTGCCCTCCCCGACCCATACCCCCGAGATCACCCTATCTTGAACGTCTTGTGCCGGGAGCAACGCAAATTCCCTCAACTGTCGCCTCACAAAAGCCCTCACCTGCATATATCTAAAGGCATTTCCCGGGGCACAATTCTGTTTCATGCGTTTACGAGTTTATTTCTTCCATCATTGGCTTTCTTTTCTTCAAAATTTTTATGTCAGGCCATCAAGTGGCAAATTGATCATTTTTTACCCATAGTTTGTGGCAAATCTGTCTCCACAATCAGCTTCCCGGCACATATGGAGCTGGGATTTCTGAATTTGTCTTTCTAAATTTGAGCAACAACTAAAGATTCCAGCCTGCTGATCAGTGGAGACATCTCGGGCTTCGAACAATGTGGAGCAATAATAAGAACAGCGAGCATTTATCTAGTGTTTTTGGATGCAATAAAACACTCCAAGATGGTTCACAGGAGCATCATTCAGCCACAGATTAGAGTAGATCACCATAAATAAGCTAGGTTTTAAGGCAGAAAATGAGTAGATAGGTATAGCGAAGGAATCCCAGAGCTTAAAAGCTGAAGGTATGGCTAGGAATGGTAGATCAATTCAAATTGCGGCTGAGAAAATGACAGAATTGGAGGAGCAGAGATATATTTGGAGGTAGTGATGTTTGAGGAGATTACAGAGATAGGAAGATTTATTTCCTCTGCATAAAAACAATCTAGACATTTAGCCTTATTGATGTGCAGCAGCATAGTTTCTACGTTATTCAGTAAATAATCCAGAGGCCCAAACTAAAAACCCAGAGACATGGGCCGGGATTCTCCCCTACCCGGCGGGGCGGGGGGTCCCGGCGGGATGGAGTGGCGGGAACCACTCTGGCATCGGGTCGCCCAAAGGTGCGGAGAAAAGGCCAAGCCCTCACCTTGAGGGGCTAGGCCCGCGCCGGAGTGGTTGGCGCGCCGCCGGCCGGCGGGAAAGGCCTTTGGCGCCATGCCAGCCGGGGCCGAAGGGACTGCGTGGCCGGCGGAAGTCCGCCCTTGCGCGGGAGCGTCAGCGGCTGCTGACATCATCCCCGTGCATGCGCAGGGAGGGGGGGTGTCACTTCTGCATCGACCATTGCGGAGGTTATGGCCGAGGCGGAAGGAAAAGAGTGCCCCCACGGCACAGGCCCGCCCGCGGATCGGTGGGCCCCGATCACGAGCTAGGCCACCGCGGGGGCACCTCCCAGGGCCAGATTGCCCCGCGCCCCCCCCAGGACCCCGGAGCCCGCCCCCGCCGCCAGGTGGTTTGATTCATGCCGGCGGGACTGGCATTACAGCAGCGGGACTTCGAACCATCGCGGGCCGGAGAATCGCCGTGGGGGGGGGGGGGGGGGGGGGGGGAGTGGCTCGCCGACCGGCGCGATTCCCCCCCCGCCAAATGTTCGGTGCAGGAGAATTCGGCGGCCGGCGGGGGCGGGATTCACGCCGCCCCCCCCGACGATTCTCCGATCCGGCGGGAGGTCGGAGAATCCCGCCATGAGGTCAAATCCCAAAATGGTAGTTTCTGAAATTGAATTCAGTTCATTCAACAAATCTGCAATTAAAAGCCAAAATCAGTAATTGTGATTACCAAGCCATTCGATTGTTGTAAAGGATTAACTCATCAATGTCCTCGAGCGTAACACAAAAAGGATGGATAAATGGGAATCTGTAAAGGTGGTGTCCTTGGATTTTCAAAAGGGATCTGATAAGATGCCCTCTCATAGGTTTCTACACAAAATAAGAGTTCATGGTGTACGGTGGGGAACATATTACAGTAGATAGAGGACTGGTTAGACACCAGGAAGCAAAGAGTAGGGTTAATAGGTTTTCTTTGAGTTGGCAAGCTGTTTCTTGTGGGGTGCATGGACAGGCTGGGGCCCAATGATAGGCGAGGGACATGCACCAGGTCGAAAACGCTGGGATCCAGGGACCAGGGGGCCCGGCTCATTGTCTTAAATGGAGTTCCCATTGTTATCCAGATTCAGCATCCAGAGCTTCAAACCTGAAGGACCAGCTTTTTAAAAAAATCTGAATTGTCAATACTGACAGTTGTTGTCAGCAGGAATTTAATTTGGTTTTATCTTCCATCCACCATTTCTTTCAGCCTTCAGTAGCCACTTCCTGCAAGCAGAGCTGAGCCCAAACATATGTTAAAAGTGTTTGGAATGTCGGCACTGGCAGTGAGTAGGCTGACACCTGACACTCCGGATCAAAGTTATATGGCAATCTCAACATGCCATTCACTCCATACTGGGAACAACACTAAATACATTCCCTACAACTAATGTTTGAGTGAAATTCTTGTGAGGTATGTGCCAATCAGAACAGGGAGGAACCGTTGCTACTGACCTTGAGCAGCCTCACAGCTCCATTTTGTTTGAAGCTGGTCAACTGTGAATCTGCCCTCAGGGCTGAGAGGTCACGTGGTGGCTACAAACGGTGGATTTTTATTTATTTATAAAAGAAAAACATTTCAAGAAAATATTTTTCTCCAGCAGCAAACAAACAACCAGATTATAGAGAATGCGCTGATTTTACCAGCATGGAGATGCATAACTAGGATCTTGGAGTGGACACTTAAGAAACCTGCCAAAGAAATGGTGAATGCAAAATAAAACCAAATGAAATTCCTATTTGCACCAACTGTCAGTGTTGAGTGTCCCAATTTTAAAAAAACAGTCAACCACAAAGCTGCCCAAAGGTCTTTCCTGTTCTCAGCAACTGTCATTTAAAAAGAAACATTAACTGTTGTTAAACTGTTATGGGCCAGGGTTTAGAGAAGCCCAAAGTGTATCATGGAGTTCACCTGACCCACAACTTTTAATAGATTGTGGTATGGGGAGCACACGGCCCACTCTACAGGTGTGGTACAGCAGAAATGGAAAAGTATTTTTTAAAGCAAAACAATGTTTATTCTATGAACTCAAGTTAACCTTTTTAAAACATACAGTGAACATCTTAGCAACCATTAATTCAAATACAACCCCCAAAGAATACGAAGTAATCCTTTAAGCTTTCCTTTTAACATCCATAAGACTTAAAACACCTTTTACCAGAAGCTCATCAGGTTAAAGTCACTACTGTTATTAGTTTTAAATCACCAGGATCGATTTACAGTCTTTAGATTACAGAGAAAGATTCATACACCTTCTGGCTGTGACTGCAGCTATCCAGCTCTGAAAACGAAACTAAAACACACCCTGCAGCAAACAGCCTAAAACAAAAGTAAAAAGCTGACAGACAGCCCAGCTCCACCCACTCTCTGACATCACTGCAGTAATAAACACCCATTTCTTAAAGGTATCCTGACTGTAGATATTTATATACACATCCATTTCTTAAAGGTACATTTCTTAAACACCCATTTATAAACACCCATTTCTTAAAGGTACTCTCACATGACAAAGTGTCAGTTGCTGAAAGTAGGAACAGAAAGGAGAGCAATGATTGGAGGAGCAGTAAGTGCAGGAAAGAGTTGCTCCTCCAATCACAGATGTTGGGTGGGCTTCTCCATCCCGCCGTGCTAGATTTCTGGTGAGGCACGCTGCGGGGATTCTCCGTTTTGCCGGCTGGTCAATGGGGTTTCCCATTGTGGGGCAGCCCCACGCTGTCGGGAAACCCCTGGGCTGCTGGCAAAATGGAGAATCTCGACGGCGTAGAATTCAGCCCTATGTCTCTTTCCCCATTGAATATGTGCAAGCGCTTCCTTCCTTTCGTTCTTTGATTTCTGGTTATTTGCCTGCAGTTGGTTTTCAAGTGGCTCTGCGTGGTTCTTTTCTCTTCTCCCTCCCTCATGTCGCTCTGTGGATGTTGACGAGGCAGATATATTGTGGCCATGCCCACTGGCCATCATGCAGGAATGTTTCAGCTGCACTGAACGATTTGTGGAGACATCATCCGGGAGGCCAAGGTGAGCAAATAGAAAATGAAAGAACCAGAGGGAGTCTCCACCAGAAACGAGGCCAGGGTATGTCCAGGTAAGCTGTCAATCAGCCTCATGGCAGGCTGGATCTGGCTATTGTCCATAGCATGGCCTATTCCCTGGGAACTGGAACTTCACTTCTCATGACACTGAGATTATTTGACCCAGGAAAGTGGGTGCTGTGTTATTGTGTCCAGGGAGGGAGGAGGGAGCTTAGACAGCAGAAAGTGAATTGGACTGTCCTCTCTCTTCCCTCCTGACCCACCTCCTTTCATGATCTTTCCCTTCTCCAACGCTCCAACAATGTAGTAAGGCAATCTGCAGCATGGCGACAGTCTTTCCCGTCTAAAACAGGTTGCTGAGATACATATAATTAAACCTGAAAGCTTTTCTTGCACTCTGGGTTACAAGTATTGAATCATTCCTCCAAATATGAATTTACTATCACTGTGTACATATGGTGCTATGTGCAGAACATGTTAATGAGGCAGCCACTTAAATCAGTGCTATCGTCTGTAGTGTTATAAATAACGAATAGGATATTTTCCTGCCAAATTAACAATATTGCAGGATGCAACTAAAATAAAGTTTGTCGCCTCTGATTTGTTTTATAGTCACTTTGGGAGCACCTATAGGGCACACACAAAGTAACACTGCAATATATTGTGAGGTGGAGATGTTGGGGTAGGCACAGTAAGAAGTCTTACAACACCAGGGTAAAGTCCAACAGGTTTGTTTGGAGTCACTAGCTTTCGGAGCACAACTCCTTCACCTGAGGAAGGAGCTGTGCTCTGAAAGCTAGTGACTCCAAACAAACCTGTTGGACTTTAACCTGGTGTTGTGAGATTTCTAACTGTACAATATATTGTTTCTGCTCTGAATATTAATGACCCGTGTTGCCGATTTATACTGGACATTGTTTGTAAACAGATGCAAATAATGGGAGTTATCCTTTCCTGATTAGTTTCCTCTGATTATTTGGTGAATTGATTGGTGAATACTGAAAGGGGAAAAATATGCATGAGTGAGGAGGAGGGTTAAAGGCACCCAGAAATAAGAGAACCACAGGGCCCATGATTCTCCTCCCTGGCCCTGCTGGGGCCTCAACTATTCACAACTGCATCAATGACTTGAATGAAGGCACTTAACATATGGCAGCTGAATTTGCTGATGACATAAATTTAGATAGGGAGGTAAGTTGTTAAGAGGACCTAAAGAGTCGACAAAGGAATTTAGATAAGTTAAGTGAATGCACAAAACTTTGGCAGATGGAGTATATTGTGGGAAAATGCCGCCGATCTCGTTATTTCATTTTTGGAGAGTTATAGAAGGGAACGATCTTGGACAAGGAAGGTAAGGAGGGAAGGAAGCGCACAGTCACTTTTACTTGTTGCTGCCTTTCTGTGAGGAAAGGAGTTGAGGACAATCATGTCAGCTATGATAATACTGAATGGTGGAACAGGCTCAAGGAGTCATATCGCTTGTTAGTCCTGCTCCTACGTCTTGTATTCTTGTGGCCCATCAGCCTGACATTCAACCATCAGCAAAGCAATGGAAGCTATAAAGCAGCACTTACTCAACAATAACCATTTCACCAATGTGCACTCCAGGCTCCATCTGGATCACTCTGCCTTGGTGTAAACATGGACAAAAGAGCTGAAATCCGGAGGTAAAATGTGAATGGTTACCCTTGACATCACGGCAATATTTTGACTGAGTGTGGTACGCAAGAACCCGAGTAAAATTGAAGTCAATGGGGATCAGGGGGAAAACTCTCCATTTGCTGAAGCTACACGTAGCACAAATGAAGGTAATTATGGTTCTTGGAAGCCAATCATCACAGCCAGTACATCACCACAGGAGGTCTTCAGTAAAGTGTGGGTTCAACCATCTTTAGGTGCTTAGTCAATGATCTTTCCTCCATCATAAGATTATAAATGGTGATATTCACTGATGATTGCAAAGTCTTCAGTCCCATTCACTGTCTCAGGTAATGAAGCATTCTGTACCCATATGCAGCATATATTCCTGTTTGGGTTGATAAGTGGCAAGCAACAGCTGTGCCATATAAGTGCCAAGCAATGACCATCTTCAAAGAAGGCGTCTAAATACCTCCCTTGGACATTCAATGGTATTACCATTGTCAAATCTCCTACCATTGACATCCTGGGGGGCACCATTAACTGGACCAGCTACCAAATACAATGGCTGCACGATCTGGTCAAATGTTGGATACGCTTCAGTAAGTAAATCACCTTTTGACTTTCCAAAGTCTGTCCAGCACCTACAAGGCTTAAGTCATGAGTGTAATGGAATACTCTCAACTCGTCTCGATGAGTGAAGCTCCAACAACACTCAAGAAGCTCAATACATAATCATAGAATTTACAGTACAGAAGGAGGCCATTCAGCCCATCGAGTCTGCACAGGCCCTTGGGAAGAGCACCCCACCCAAGCCCACACCTTCATCCCATCCCCTCAACGCAGCTCAACCTTTTTGGACACTAAGGGCAATTTAGCATGGCCAATTCACCTAACCTGCACATCTTTGGACTGTGGGAGGAAACCGGAGCACCCGGAGGAAACCCACGCAGACATGGGGAGAATGTACAGACTCCGCAAAGACAGTGACCCAAGCCAGGAATCGTACTTGGGACCCTGGAGCTGTGTAGGTACTGTGCTAACCACTGTGCTACGGTGCCGTTCCATCCAAAGCAGCCTACCAAACTGGTGCCCCATTCACCACCTTAACCAGTCACTCCCTCCACTACACAGTGCAGCATAGCTGTAGTGTGTACTATCTCCAAGCTGCACTGCAGTGACTCACCAAACGTTCTGCAACAGCACCTTCCAAGCCCATGACCGCTATCACCTAGCAGAACAAGGGCAGCAGGTGCATGGGAACACCACCTCCTGCATGTTCTCCTCCAAGTTGCCGTTATCGTGACTTGGAAATATATCACCATTCCTTCATTGTTGCTAGGCGATAATCCTGAGACTCTTTGGTTTAATACCATTTTGAGAGTACCATCACCACACAGACTGCAGCTGTTCATGACGTTGGCTCAACACATTCTCAAGGGCAACTAGTGATGGGCAATACATTCTGGCATTGTCAGCAATGTCCACATCCCACAAATGAATTAAAAAGAAAAAAATCCTCGGACCATGTTGCAAAAAATGCATTTGGGTTTACATCAGATTTTCCAGTTCCAAGCTCTCGAGAGGCAGTCAGAAATAACTTCACAAGACCAGGCTGACATGAATGAAGGAGGATCAACTCTGTCCAAAAGCCTCTTGTGCCACAGCAGCAGCCAACACTTTAAGTTATACCCTGGAATGCACCAAATGGATGAAAGAAAGGCATTTTCAGGTGCTCAAGGGAAAAATGTCATGAGGAAAATATTGGCTGGCTTATGTTCATTTTTGAGTCTTTTGGTAAATGAGAATGCACTCTTGGCTAATGCGCAGTTATTCATGGAGGTTGTAGGCATATAGGAAAAGGTGCCCTTCTGTTCAGTTATTCATATTATATAGTAAGAAGTCTTACAACACCAGGTTAAAGTCCAACAGGTTTGTTTCAAACCACTAGCTTTCGGAGAAGGAGCAGTGCTCCGAAAGCGAGAGATTCGAAACAAACCTGTTGGTCTTTAGCCTGGTGTTGTAAGACTTCTTGCTGTGCTCACCCCAGTCCAACGGCAGCTTCTCCACATCATATATAGATTGAAATGGTCATAGACAGTCAAAGAAACGTAATGTGATTTTTCAGGATGCGAATGAAGGATCTGTAATATATGTGAAATCTGGTAAAAAGGCAATGGGATTGGTGACAGTGAAATTGTTAAGCAGCTGTGATGACCTTAGTGATAAGTAAAGTGATACACCTTTCTGATGAGCCCTCCAAGCAATAATTCCCAACATTTACCATTCCATCTTCTTCTGCTCCAAAGCAGCTGGGGACACTCTCTGAAACTTCATTTTATTTTATGCATTTTAAAGGTAATTCTCATTAAATTATTAATTGTTTCCCCAAAGCACTTTAAAATTTGTGCTTAATCATTCCTTGGCAAAATAAAATTCACAGCATTAAAGTGAAGTTGAAATTAAAACATTCTGAGATACTGTAAACTCCAGTACATTTATTTAATTCCTGTTGCTCGTCTCTATTCCTATCAATGAGAGGAACTAAGATTGATTTTGGAATATTGAAAATGAAGCAGGGTATGTTAGTTGGAAAAGGCAAAGCAACTTGAAATAACATCATGATCTAACATTCGATCCTTAAAGATGCATACAGAACCATGAGCGGGATTCTTCAATAATGGGGCTATATCCCCACGCTGGCGTGAAAAGCGGTGCCAACCACTCCGGCGTCAACGGTCCCCGATAATGGGGAATTCTCCCCTTCCTGGGTGCTAGGTCGGCGCCGGAGTGGTCCCTGCAGCTCCAGCCGGCGTGGAACGGCCGGTGCAAGTTCGCGTATGCGCGGAACTGCCAGCGTGACTCCGCACATGCGCGGGGATTCTCTTCTTCGCGCCGGCCCCAGGGCAATACGGCGGAGCTCTACAGGGGCCCAGCGCAGAAGTACATAGGCCCCCACAGAACCAGCCCGCCCGCCGATCGGTAGTCCCCGATCGTGGGCCAGGCCGCCGTGGGACCCCCTCCACCCCCCCCCCCGGGGTCGGATCCCCCCACCCTCCCCTCCAGGACGACCCCCGCAGACACACCTACCAGGTCCCACCGTGTGGGACCTGAGTAACCCACCGGCGGGACTCGTCCGAACCTGGTGACCGCTCGGTCCGTCGGGCCCGGAGAATCGCTGGGCGCGGCGGGAATCCCGTGGGCGCACGCGAGTAGGCGGGGGAGAATCGGGAAGCCAGCGTCGGGGCGGCTGGGCGCGATCCTCGCGCACCCAGGGGATTCTCCGACCCAGCGCGGAGTCGGGGAATCCTGGCCCTGATATTTCAATTAGTGATTCAGCTTTGTGTAATGTACTAGGATTTCAGATATTATTTGATCATGTTCACTTGTTTATAATTTATTTCTATTTCTGCCCAACTTTTATTTCAGAGAGACTTTATATTTTCTATCAGAAACCAATTTAAAGTTATTTTCTGTTAAATATAATCAAGACAACAATATTGCAAGCCAATATTAGTTTATAACACCCAGTATCTTTATCTAATTTTTTTTTTGAAAGAAAGCAATCTGCAGTTTGTTATTTTAGTTTGAAAATCAATTGTTAATTTTCTGATAATTTTGATTTCTTGTTGTTTTTCAGGTTGTGATTTATGTTAAGAATTTTCTTGAAATGTTCTCATATTTAAATATCTGTGAAAGCATTACATATTCACTCTGGGAAGTTCAAGGAGTTACTCTGTCACATTTAGAGCAGCAGAAGCAGGTTGAAATGAGTTTTCTCTCTGCTGGGGATTAATCTTCATTATACAAGAATAATCCTAGGGGATTAATTATACTAGAGTCATGACAAATCAGATTAATCGCAGATAAAACAGCCAAAGACTTTATTAATCATTCTGCTACACTTAAGCCAAATGAAACATGTTCTCCGCCAAATTCTTTCGATAAGTATGGAGAGGATAAAATAAATCAAGGACAAAGAAATTGATATTAAAATGAAGAATCATGCATTACGGGGTAGATGCCTGCTTCTTTCTAACACAGGCTAAATAAAAGCATTGATTAGAAATTCAAAAAGTTTAATACCAAACCGAGCCATATCTTCACACACTGTACAAAGCTCATGTGGGAAGCGGATCACAGCTACAAAAGCATTGAATCACATTCACTTTGAACTTCAATTTCAATCAGACCAAACCCTGAGGCAAAGTACTCACACAAGCAACATTTATAATGTTGGTAAAATGAGGATCTGATAGTTTGAGGCACCAAATTGTTATTCTACTTTATATCACCTGTGTTATTGTAGGAAAGATGACCAAAATTTTAAGTAGTGTTCATGCTCACAAACATTCTTCTATGGTAGCTGCGGTTTAACTGAACTTGCATGTGCTGCAATATTAATCATTGATGAGAAATTATTTTCTGCTTACTCCAGTTCATTGGCTAATTTAAACTGCCTAGATCAGTTTTCTTATAATTTCATTAAACATTCTCTACATGTAAGGCTGTTCTTAATTAGGTATTTATAACAATTAATCACCTTTTTAATCCCTGAAGCTCTGTTCATGGTACTACTTTTATGCATAACTTTATCCTTTGGTTCTTAGGTTTTTGAAATAACATTGCCCAGATCTTCCGGCCTCCGGATCATTGGAGATTGGGTTTATGCTGCAATGGGACACCGAGAAAGCCTCAATGCACTAGCTCTGTGGGAATTGGCCAGGAAGTTTCACCCAAGCATCCTCCAAAATTTTCCAAATCTGAGTTACAGTCGGAGACATCAGGGGCGAAATTCTCCATTATCGGCGGAAAGTCCGCCGATCGGCGCAAAAAACGGCGCAAATCCCACTTGCGTCACGTCATAAAAATGGGCCGATAGTCTGCGGCCCGAAATGGGCTAGCAGCGACGTAACGGGATCCGCGCTTGCGCAGTGGTTCACGCCGTGCAGCGTCATACGCGCTGCACGGCGTGACGGCTCATAAGGCCGCGCAGCTCCCCCCCACCCGACCGGAACAGCCGACCGCAACACCCGACTTGATGGCTGGCCGTCGCTCAGCCCTGAGGTTCGAGTCACGCGATGTGAAGGCGCTCCTGGACGCGGTGGAGCAGAGGAGGGACGCCCTGTATCCCGGGCACGGCCGCAGAGTGGCCCCACGCCACAGCCGGCGTCTGTGGAGGGAGGTGGCAGAGGCCGTCACCGCTGTGGCCCTAACACCACGGACAGGCACCCAGTGCCACAAGAAGGTGAACGACCTCGTCAGAGCAGGCAGGGTGAGCTTCCCCCATATCCCCCATATCCCCCCTCCCCCATATCCCCCCTCCCCCATATCCCCCCTTCCCCCATATCCCCCCCTCCCCCATATCCCCCCTCCCCCATATCCCCCCTCCCCCATATCCCCCCCTCCCACATATCCCCCCTCCCCATATCCACCCCTCCCCCATATCCCCCTCTCCCCCATATCCCCCCTCCCCCATACCCCCCCTCCCCCATATCCCCCCTCCCCCATATCCCCCATATCCCCCCTCCCCCATATCCCCCCCTCCCCCATATCCCCCATATCCCCCCTCCCCCATATCCCCCCCTCCCCCATATCCCCCCTCCCCCATATCCCCCCTCCCCCATATCCTCCCTCCCCCATATCCCCCCTCCCCCATATCCCCCCTCCCCCATATCCCCCATATCCCCCCTCCCCATATACCCCCTCCCCCATATCCCCCTCCCCCATATCCCCCCTCCCCATATCCCCCCTCCCCCATATCCCCCATATCCCCCCTCCCCCATATCCCCCCTCCCCCATATCCCCCTCCCCCATATCCCCCATATTCCCCCCTCCCCATATCCCCCCTCCCCCATATCCCCCCTCCCCCATATATCCCCCATATCCCCCCTCCCCCATATCCCCCCTCCCCCATATCCCCCCTCCCCCATATCCCCCATATTCCCCCCTCCCCCATATCCCCCCTCCCCCATATCCCCCATATCCCCCCCTCCCCCATATCCCCCCCTCCCCCATATCCCCCCTCCCCCATATCCCCCCCTCCCCCATATCCCCCATATCCCCAAGTGAATCCAGCCCTAACCTTAACCTCTGCAATGCACGCGCAACCGATGGCGTGCATTCATATACCTGCCTCACACTGTTGCCTTTTACCCCTGCCACCACCCCCCCCCACAGGAGAAGCGCGCACACAACAATAGGGAGCATGTGAGGACTGGAGGAGGGCCCGCTGATGAGAGGCCACTGACCGTACACGAGGAAAGGGCCCTGGAACTGGCTGGCGGACCTGAGGACCGGGAGGTTGCTGATGCAGAGGTCGGGGCCCCACGAGCAAGTGAGCCACCAACAGCCCGTCCCCATATCCCCCCTCCCCTATATCCCCCTCCCCCGTATCACCTGATCACTGCCTGATGTCTAACCATGCATGCTTCATTGTGTATCGCAGGACCAAACGTCCAGGCACCCATCCCCGCAGATGCAGACCGCCCGCAGGATGCCCCTCGGAGACCACGGGAGACGGAGAGACCCGCACCCTCCAGCATGCGACGCCCGCAGGATGCCCCTCGGAGACCACGGGAGACGGAGAGACCCGAACCCTCCAGCATGCGACGCCCGCAGGATGCCCCTCGGAGACCACGGGAGACGGAGAGACCCGCACCTTCCAGCATGCGACGCCCGCAGGATGCCCCTCGGAGACCATGGGAGACGGAGAGACCCGAACTCTCCAGCATGCGACGCCCGCAGGATGCCCCTCGGAGACCACGGGAGACGGAGAGACCCGAACCCTCCAGCATGCGACGCCCGCAGGATGCCCCTCGCACACCACGGGAGACGGAGAGACCTGGAGCAACAGGGAGACGACACCCCCGTCACGTGCAGGAGCGACCACCCAGCGATGAGGGGGGCAGCCACAGGCCCCCGTCACATCCGAGCCAGGACACCACTACCCAGGACACCACTACCCAGGACACCACTACCCAGGACACCACTACCCAGGACACCCCTACCCGGGACAGCACTACCCAGGACACCCCTACCCGGGACACCACTATCCAGGACACCCCTACCCGGGACACCACTACCCAGGACACCCCTACCCGGGACACCACTACCCAGGACACCACTACCCGGGACAGCACTACCCGGGACAGCACTACCCGGGACAGCACTACCCGGGACAGCACTACCCGGGACAGCACTACCCGGGACAGCACTACCCGGGACAGCACTACCCGGGACAGCACTACCCGGGACAGCACTACACAGGACACCCCTACCCGGGAAGACGAAATACCGGACAGTGACTCAGAGTGGATGGGTGGAGACGAACCCCCACCCCAAAGTGCCATGGACTCAGAGTGGGACGAAGAGCACGACACAACGCCACTGCTGTCACCAACACCCTCCACCATCGCAGAAACACTCACCACGGTTGGGCACTTTAGTGATGAGGCATCTGGTACACTCACTGGTGAGCACAACACAGCCGTCCCGGTACAGCAGGTGGAGATAGGAGCAGCAGAGGGACCGGGCGGTCGGAGGGCAGCCCAGGCCAAGCGAACATCTGCCGCTCAGATGGATCCCGGGTTCCTGCAGTTACCACACCCACACATAGATCCGATGCAACCACCGACACGGAGACGAGCGAATAGGGTGACGGGTGGCTTGCGGCGGCTGCGGTCGCAGGTGGAGGAGTCCACCCGCGTCCAGGAGCTGGGAGTGGTCCCGGTCATGCGTGCCACCCAGGCTGACACCGCACGGGTGGCGTCCGCGGTGGAGGCAATGGGTGCGACGGTGTCAGACATGGGGAACGGTTTGCGAGGCCTGGGGCCTTCCGTGCAGGCGGCGTCTGTGGCCCTGGAAATGGCTGCCCTCTCACAGGAGGCCATGAGCCAGTGCCAGCGCCAGATGGCAGAGGCGCTCAACGCCATAGCCCAGTCTCAGCAGGCCATGGCCCAGTCTCTGCAGGCCATGGCCCAGTCTCTGCAGGCCATGGCCCAGTCTCAGCAGGCCATCGCTGAGGGCATCGGCGCCAGTGGCCATGTGCGAGCTGGCGTCGCACTGTCGCAGACAGGGTTCGACAACCCCCTGGGCTCCATGGCTGCAAACCTGCAGACCCCTGTCGATACCAGCACGGGCCTCCAGGACTGGCAGCGCCAGATGTTGGGGGCGTGTCGGATGGCCAGTCCGTTCGCATCCCCCACCCATGTAGAGGCCTGGGGGCCATCGGGCACCCCGAGGGAGGAGGAGGTGGTGTGGTCCGTCCCGGCTCCCTCTGTAGGGGAGGTCCCGGTACACCGCGACACCTCGGACTCCCCCCCTTCCGTCCCAGGTGCATCGGGTGGGCAACGGGCAGGACAGGCTGGCAGCTCGCCATCCCAGTCGCCCGGGCCGCAGCCTGGCCCATCTAGGCCAGGACGCCCCAGGAAACGGCCGCCAAAGGGATCCAGTGTCAGAGGGCAGGAATCACAGGAGTCCACCTCCAGTTCTGCTGTACCGTCTGGGGAACCACGTAGACGTAGTCAAAGGGCCCGTAAGGCCAAACAATTAGACACTGAGTAAGTTGGCACGGGTGCAGGGCACAGATAAGTTTTAGGGGCTAGGGCACGTGCATGAACTCCTTTGGTTATTAAAGTCAATGTTACACCTACCGAAGCTGCCTTTGTGCTCTGTCCAAAGTGTGCGGGGGTGTCATGTACGTTGAGCGCAAGTGTGTGTGTGAGGGGTGGTCTTACCTCAGCCCCAGGTGATTCTGCCCCCTTCCCCCTGGGCCGCCATCAACATCCCCCGGGCAGAGGACGGGACCGTGCGCTGCAGTGTCACAGCCGCATGCAGGGATGGTCCGGGTGGATGGTGGTACTGTGGCCATGGGTCAGACATAGTCCAACGATGTAGAGCCAGGAGCTCATCGGAGGCGGGTTGTCATCATTCTCCATGGCCTGCGATAGACACGCGTCCACCCGCAACTGGGTGAGCCCGGCCCGTTGTGCCGCCGGTGGATCGGCAATTGGGGGTGGGGGGGTGATGTGCATGCGGGTGGGGTGTGTGGGGTTGGGGAGGGGGGTGAGGGTGCTGGGTGGGTGGATGGGTGGGGGGTGTGGGTGGTCGGCTGTTGTCATGGTGTGCGGTCTGTGGCCATACTACCCGATTCCCACGCCCATCTAGTCAGTGAAGCGGGCGTCTAACAGTCTGTCCCGTGCCCGCTGGGCCAGCCGGTAACGGTGGACAGCCACCCGCCTGTGTCTACCCCGTCTGCCCTGACCATTGCCCCCATCCCCCTCATCTGGGGAGGACTGGGCCTCTTCCTGCTGCTCCTCCACTCCGCCCTCCTCTGCCTGCGGCACATCGCCCCTCTGCTGGGCTATGTTGTGCAGGACGCAGCACGCCACAATGATGCGGCCGACCCTATCTGACCGATACTGGAGGGCGCCCCCAGAGAGGTCCAGGCACCTGAAACGCATCTTCAGCACGCCAAAGCACCTCTCGATCACTCCCCTTGTCGCTACATGGGCATCATTGTAGCGGTTCTCCGCCTCATTGCGTGGCCTCCGTATAGGCGTCATCAGCCACGATCGCAATGGGTAGCCCCTGTCGCCCAGCAACCAGCCCCTCAGCCGGGGATGGCGTCCCTCGTACATGCCGGGGATGGATGGCCGCGACAACACGAATGAGTCGTGTACACTGCCTGGGTGACGGGCGCAGACGTGCAGGATCATCATGCGGTGGTCGCAGACCACCTGTACGTTCATCGAATAGGTCCCCTTCCTATTAGTGAACACGGCCCTGTTCTCTGCAGGTGGCCGCACGGCGACGTGCATCCCATCGATCGCGCCCTGGACCATGGGGAACCCGGCAACGGCAGAGAAGCCCACGGCCCGGGCATCTTGGCTGGCCCGGTCCACGGGGAAGCGGATGTAGCGGTGCGCCATGGCATAAAGGGCATCTGTCACTGCCCGGATGCACCGATGCACCGATGTCTGCGATATGCCGGACAGGTCCCCACTCGGTGCCTGGAATGACCCCGTTGCATAAAAGTTCAGGGCCACCGTAACCTTGACGGACACGGGGAGAGGGTGTCCCCCGCCAGTGCCACGCGGTGACAGGTGTGCCAGCAGGTGGCAGATGTGTGCCATGGTTTCCCGGCTCATCCGGAGTCTCCTCCTACATTCCCGGTCCGTGAGGTCCTGGTATGACTGCCGGGGCCGGTACACACGGGGCGCCCTCGGGTGCCTCCGTTGCCGTGGGGCCGCGACGTCCTCTTCCCCCTCCTCGTCCTGTCGGTCAGGTGTCCCTCCAGCCTGGGCGGCTGCCGCCTGCCCCTCTGCGGCAGCCTGCGCCGCCGCTCTGGCACGCTCCTCTCCTCCTCATCCTCATCCAGGGCAACATAGACATGAGCGGCTGCCACCACGGCGGCCAACATCGCTGGATGGTCTGAAAACATGACGGCCTGGTGGGGGGGAGGGGAACGACGACATGTCATCATTGCCCATATCCCCTCCTCCCCCCAGCCAGGTGGCATGGACCGCATGGGTCCAACTGTTGGAGGCTGGCACCTGGCCAGGTGGACCAACTCATTTGCCCTCCCATCACCCACCCCGGCACGGACCCCTCCCCCAACCTCCACCCCGGCACGGACCCCCTCCCCAACCCCCACCCTCCACCCCAGCACGGACCCCCCCCCCAGCCTCCACCCCGGCACGGACCCCCTCCCCAACCTCCACCCCGGCACGGACCCCCTCCCCAACCTCCACCCCAGCACGGACCCCCCCCAACCCCCAACCTCCACCCCGGCACGGACCCCCCCCCAACCCCCAACCTCCACCCCAGCACGGACCCCCCCCCCAACCTCCACCCCGGCACGGACCCCCTCCCCAACCTCCACCCCGGCACGGACCCCCTCCCCAACCTCCACCCCAGCACGGACCCCCCCCCAACCCCCAACCTCCACCCCGGCACGGACCCCCTCCCCAACCTCCACCCCGGCACGGACCCCCTCCCCAACCCCCAACCTCCACCCCGGCACGGACCCCCCCCCCAACCTCCACCCCGGCACGGACCCCCTCCCCAATCTCCACCCCAGCATGGACCCCCCCCCCAACCTCCACCCCGGCACGGACCCCCTCCCCAACCTCCACCCCAGCATGGACCCCCCCCAACCCCCAACCTCCACCCCGGCACGGACCCCCCCCCAACCCCCAACATCCACCCCGGCACGGACCCCCCCCAACCTCCACCCCGGCACGGACCCCCTCCCCAACCCCCAACCTCCACCCCGGCACGGACCTCCCGCCCCAACCTGCACCCCGGCACGGACCCCCTCCCCAACCTCCACCACGGCACGGACCCCCTCCCCAACCTCCACCCCAGCACGGACCCCACCCCAACCCCCAACCTCCACCCCGGCCCAGACCCCCTCCCCAACCTCCACCCCGGCACGGACCCCCTCCCCAACCTCCACCCCGGCACGGACCCCCACCCCAACCCCCAACCTCCACCCCGGCACGGACCCCCCCCCAACCTATACCCCGGCACGGACCCCCTCCCCAACCTCCACTCCAGCACGGACCCCCCCCCCTCAACCTCCACCCCGGCACGGACCCCCCCCCCCAACCTCCACCCCGGCACGGACCCCCTCCCCAACCTCCACCCCAGCACGGACCCCCCCCCCAACCCCCAACCTCCACCCCGGCACGGACCCCCCCCAACCCCCAACCTCCACCCCAGCACGGACCCCCCCCCCAACCTCCACCCGGCACGGACCCCCTCCCCAACCTCCACCCCGGCACGGACCCCCTCCCCAACCTCCACCCCAGCACGGACCCCCCCCAACCCCCAACCTCCACCCCGGCACGGACCCCCTCCCCAACCTCCACCCCGGCACGGACCCCCTCCCCAACCTCCACCCCGGCACGGACCCCCTCCCCAACCCCCAACCTCCACCCCGGCACGGACCCCCCCCCACCTCCACCCCGGCACGGACCCCCTCCCCAATCTCCACCCCAGCATGGACCCCCCCCCCAACCTCCACCCCGGCACGGACCCCCTCCCCAACCTCCACCCCAGCATGGACCCCCCCCAACCCCCAACCTCCACCCCGGCACGGACCCCCCCCAACCCCCAACCTCCACCCCGGCACGGACCCGCCCCCAACCTCCACCCCGGCACGGACCCCCTCCCCAACCCCCAACCTCCACCCCGGCACGGACCTCCCGCCCCAACCTTCACCCCGGCACGGACCCCCTCCCCAACCTCCACCCCGGCACGGACCCCCTCCCCAACCTCCACCCCAGCACGGACCCCACCCCAACCCCCAACCTCCACCCCGGCCCAGACCCCCTCCCCAACCTCCACCCCGGCACGGACCCTCTCCCCAACCTCCACCCCGGCACGGACCCCCTCCCCAACCCCCAACCTCCACCCCGGCACGGACCCCCCCCCCAACCTCCACCCCGGCACGGACCCCCTCCCCAACCTCCACCCCAGCACGACCCCCCCCCCCCAACCTCCACCCCGGCACGGACCCCCCCCCCCAACCTCCACCCCGGCACGGACCCCCCCCAACCCCCAACCTCCACCCCGGCACGGACCCCCTCCCGGCACTCCCCCGGAGCCCTGCCTACTCTAACCACCCCCCCCCCCCCCGCCGCACACACACACAAGCCGAGACACACCTCTCCTAACGCAATCAGTCTGCGGCCACGCCATTTCCTGCCCAGAGCCAACCCCCCAGGCCGTCACTCACCTCCTCGCTGGTCGGCGTGAGCCTGGAGCACCGGGTCACGCCGATGAAAAGGAGGTTTGATTCACGTCGACGTGAACGGTCATCACGTCGACGGGACTTCGGCCCATCCGGAAGGGAGAATATCGGCAGGCAGAAAATCGGCTGCCTTGCGCAGACCCGTGACATTCTCCGCGGCAGCGGCGCCATTAACGCCCCGCCGACTTTTCTCCCTTCGGAGACTTCGGCGGGGGCGGGATTCACGGCGGCCAACGGCCATTCTCCGACCCGGCGGGGGGTCGGAGAATGACGCCCCAGATGATCCTGATTTACTTATCTGAATAGTTAGCCAGGGAATGCCACAAAAATTCTAGTATAACTCCTGGGTAGCTATACAGCCAACCGCCTCACTGATTCCTCCCTTGGGCCCTTGATTGCCTCTCCTGACCCACAACACAACCCCAACCTGACCTGACCTGATCACTCCTGCCCACCTGACTCCCTCCCTGGCCCTCTGACTCCCCCAACCTGACTAGCTCCTACCACCCGTCTCCACCCTCTAACCCTTAACTCCCCTCCCGTCTCCCCACCGACCCAGCCTGACTAGTTCCACCATCCCTTCCTGACCTGACCTCACCACCCTGCCCTGTTACCACCCTGCTCAGTTACCACCCAACCCAGTTACCATGCTACCCCATTGACCTCACCCACCCTACTCCGTTACTCACTTACCTCGCCCACTCCACCCGTTAATTCTCTTCCCATCCCTCCATAGCTTACCAGAGAAGATTTGGGACATGTAAATTCCTTTGCAGAAAATGGCAGCAAGTGCTGTAGAAAGGGAGTGTCACTGCTGCATGGATCCCCCTCACTGATCTCGCCAAGGTTTCATGCACTGAGCCAGTTTGGAAGGGATGTCCATCAGAAGATTGTCCAAATAATTGGAAATAAAGTGTTTTGTTTTTTGCCTGATCAGAAGATTTGTGTCGTTGGTTGGGTGTGATTTTTCGTCAGATGCCATCTATTTTGATGCAGGTTCTGAGTAAAGGGTTGAGGACAATGTAGATAGGGAGGCCTAAAGCCAATTTCTTGCAAGTCCAAAACGCTATTGCAATTTCCCTTCACTGCCAATATAAGTAAGTCTCTGGACTTCCATCAGCCACATGCAGGTAGGATTTGAACTAGCCTCGAGTGTAAAGTTGATTTGCCTCCCCTGCCAACTGAGGACCTCGAAGAGACACAAAGGAGTAGTTGTTTGTTGCTTGGTTAGGAATATTTTGGGGATTATCCAGGGATAAGTATTGCGAAAGGCTACCTTGGTCAGGTGGTACAATTGGTCAAACTATTCCTGAAGAATTTATTTCCATTTTTGGAGGCTTTTTCTATCTTCACCTTACTAATAGCGCCTGCATTGCTGCTGGTGATGTGGAGTTATTTTGTTGGACTGTCTCTGAAACCTTTGACACAATAAAATGATTTATTAAAAAAAAATTATAGAGTGCCCAATTAATGTTTTCCAATTAAGGGGCATTTTAGTGTGGCCAATCCACCTACCCTGCACATCTTTGGGTTGTGGGGGCGAAACCCACGCAAACACGGAGAGAATGTGCAAACTCCACACGGAGAGTGACCCAGAGCCGGGATCGAACCTGGGACCTCGGCACTGTGAGGCAGCAGTGCTAACCACTGTGCCACCATGCTGCCCATAAAATGATTTATTAAGGAATCTACTGAACCCATGTTATGGAGGAAGAATGGAAAGTGAAGAAGCACAACCAGGTATGGAGGCAGCAAGCTTCAGTGAGAACCTGCCACCAGCTACATATCTGAAGACACAGCTAATAAGGGAGAACTTTATCTTTAAAATATGGTACATCATAATCCCATTTTGAAACTGAACTGCATTATCTCCTTGATTTGCTGACATGTAGATCACCTCTACAGGATTAGCATTTGGAAAATATTCTATTACTCTCTTTCACGGACATGATCCTCATGATCCGGGCAGCACGTAGCATACTGGTTAGCACAGTTGCTTCACAGCTCCGTGGTCCCAGGTTCGATTCCAGGCTTGCGGCACTGTCTGTGCGGAGTCTGTTCGTTCTCCCTGTGTTTGTGTGGGTTTCCTCCGGGTGCTCCGTTCCTCCCACAGTCCAGAGATGTGCAGATTAGGTGGATTGGCTATGCCCTTAGGTCCAAAAAAATGTTAGGTGGGGTTATGGGGATAGGGTGGAGGTGTGGGGATAGGGTGGAGGTATGGGCTTAGAGAGGTGTTCTTTCCAAGGGCCGGTGCAGACTCGATGGACTGAATGGCCTCCTTCTGCACTATGAATTCTATCTTCCCCCAGTCATTCTTCAGATATTTTATCAGTGTGAGAAACCTTTGCAGAAAATCTGGCTATCTTCTTACCATTTTTCTACCATGCTGCCTCCCCTTAGTGTCTACAATTGCACATCCTTCAGTTCTAACCTCCTATTATTGAACCAGAGTATGTGTCTGGGAACCTATCTGCAATACCTTGTCCTGTAAACTGTGACATCTATCATCTACTTTCAAACTAGCATTTACATCAGGCACGATTGTAAAGAAAGAAAATACTATTCATCTGTAAAGGATATTTCTCTACGTCTGGAACTTCCAAGGTATTTCACAGTCAACACGTTTAATTCTAGCTGCTTTTGTAGTGCAATGCGGTGACCAATTGTGCACAAGAATGCCTCACAGGCAGTAATGAGATAAATACCACATGACCTGTTCATAGTGGTGCTTCCTGAGCAATAAATATTGAACAGGCTATCAAGCAAACTCCCTCACTCTTCTTTGAATAGTGCAGAAGAATCTTTTATGTCCATTTGAAAGGACAGACTGAGCTTGGTTCAATGTCTTGTCTGAAAGATCCCTGACAGTACGCCATTCCCTTTATAATACACTGGAATGTCAGCATAGATTATCTTCTTAATACTGGAGTAGGGCTTAGAATTAGAGGTAGAATAAGTCCCGCTTACTAAGGGTTAAGCCACCATTAAATGTTTTTCTTTAATGGTTGTTTTATTTCCTAGTTTTTGAAGTCGCAACTGGTTACTGCACCTATAGGACTGCAAGGCTACCAACAGTTCTGATTATTGATTGCTGTATGTTAATTCATTTTGAATCTATGGCCTTTCGAAAAATGACACATTTAAAATTATAGGAGACATTTGCCAACAGACTGTATAATAAATATTACACAGATTTTCCAGAGGTTCTAATAGTGTTGGACCATGTGGGTTTGAATTCACCAAAGACATGCTAATATCTAAATGCTGCTGTTTTACAATGGCGTTGTCTTTTGATTGCACCTAATATTTATGAAGGTGGACATTCCAAATATATTATGTGTACTGAATAGATGGAAGCCAATTTGAGTGTCGTGGAATAGTTACAGACTACATCGCTCAAATTATTGATCTGCAAAAATGGGATCAAAATTCATTTGAATGCCCTTAAATCATCTTTACAAGTTCCTGCTATTCAAGTTCCTTTTTGACCAGGCAATTCAGTGAACCAGTTAGCATCTAAATAGTGTTCAGCAGTACTTGTTTTCCTCAGTCAGCTATGTTTAGTAAACATACACAAAAGGCATTTGTATTAGCAATAATTAACAAAAGGAGCTGAAATTTAAATGATACCTTACCAGCAAAAAGAAAAAGCTTGAAAGCGATTTATAATTATCTGAATCCTCGGACGGTATGGCAACCTTGAATTCCCTTTAATGTTTTGATGGAACCTTACTGCACTGAAGGAAGCCATTCAGTGAATCATGCTTGTGATAATGAAAGAGCTGTGCAATATGGCTGCCAGATTTCTCCCCATAATGCACCAAATTAGTCTACTTCAAGAATATGTCCGATTGCCTTTTGCAAATTCCTATGAAATCTTATTCCAATATTCTTTCAATAATTACATTCCACATCTTAAGGAAAAAAATAGAACAGAAAATGCTGAATAAATTCAGCCGGTCTGGTAGCATCTGTGGGGAGAGCAACAGAATTAATGTTTTGAATCCGTATGACTTCTTCAGAGCTGAAGAGGAGGGCGAGGAAATATGATAGATTATGCAGTTGGAGAGGGAGGTGGAGAAGGTGTGGCAGAATAGAAGGTGAGGAAAAGATGGAAGCTAAGGAGTGATTGTTGTGGACACAAGACAAAGGGAGTGTTAATGGTAAGGAAAAAAGAAGGTGCTGAAAGTGGCTTAAGGGTAAAATAGCAGAATGTGTTGATAGGAGAACAAAGATCAGTGCTCAGCGAAAGCAATACGAAAGAGCAAGTGATAGATGGCCCTGTGGGTGAGGGAAATTGCATTGGGACAAACAGAAAAATATCACAAAAGGAGTCAAAATGGAGGTGTAAGTTCCCAATCAGCTCTGAAGACGTCATACAGGCTTAACTCTGTTTCTCTCTCCACAGATGCTGCCAGTCCTGCTGGATTTATTCAGCATTTCTTTTTTTATTTCCAGATTTCCAGTAGTATTTTGCTTTTATTTTAGGCTTAGAAATAGGTTTTATTTCTCTCTCGCCCCAGTAAATATTTGTACTCTGACTACTAACCTTTGTCCCAGATAAATAATGATGCCCAGAATGCTGTAACAAAACCCCCTCTGAATCTTTGAATATATCTATTATTAAGCTTTCCCTTTACCTTCCCTTCTCTAACAGTTGGAGCTGGACTGGTGTTATGGGCCAGAGTTTAGAGAACACCAAAGTGTATCATTTAGTTCACCTGACCCACAACTTTTAATAGATTGTGGTTATAGAGAGCACAAGGGCCTACTTTACAGGTGTGACGCAACAGAGATCTAAAGTACTTTTAAAACAAAACCATGGGTGAGATTCTCCAACCCCCCGCCGGGTCGGAGAATCGCCGGGGGCTGGCGTGAATCCCGCCCCTGCCCGTTGCCGAATTCTCCGGCACCGGATATTCGGCGGGGGCGGGAATCGCGCCGCGCCGGTTGGCGGGCCCCCCCCACCCCGCGATTCTCCGGCCCGGATGGGCCGAAGTCCCGCTGCTAAAATGCCTGTCCCGCCGGCATAGATTAAACCAACTACCTTACCGGCGGGACAAGGCGGCGCAGGTGGGCTCCGGGGTCCTGGGGGGGCGCGGGGCAATCTGGCCCCGGGGGTGCCCCCACGGTGGCCTGGCCCACGATCGGGGCCCACCGATCCGCGGGCGGGCCTGTGCCGTGGGGGCACTCTTTTCCTTCCACCTTCGCCACGGTCTCCACCATGGTGGAGGCGGAAGAGACTCCCTCCACTGCGCATGCGTGGGAATGCCATCAGCGGCCGCTAACGCTCCCGCGCCGCCCGGAGATGTCATTTCCGCGCCAGCTGGCGGGGCACCAAAGGCCTTTTCCGCCAGCTGGCGGGGCGGAAATTAGTCCGGCGTGGGCGTAGCCCCTTAAGGTTGGGGCTCGGCCCCCCAAGATGCGGAGCATTCCGCACCTTTGGGGCGGCGCGATGCCCGACTGATTTGCGCCGTTTTGGGTGCCAGTTGGCGGACATCGTGCCGATACCGGAGAATTTCACCCCATGTGTATTTATGAATCCAGTTAACACTTTATAAACACACAGTAAACATCTTAACAACTATCAACACCAATAATCCCCACAGATGCAATATTATATAAGTACCCTTCATAACTTTCCTAACAACATCCAAAAGTCCAAAAGACCCTTTTTACAGAAAGGCAGCAGGTTTAAATTCTCTACAGAAACAGGTATTACTTTGAAATCACCCAAATGAACATTCTTTAGCTTGTAGAGATATCCATACACATCTGCTTGCTTTCACTGCAGCTCTTCACTCTGAAAACGAAACTAAAACACACAGACACACCAGTTTTTTGCTCAAAGCAAAAGTAAAAGCTCACAGTAAAAGTAAAAGAGTCACAGCTCCACCCGCACACTGGCATCACTGCAGCTATTTGATAAACATCCATTCCTTAAAGGTACTCTCACATGACACTGGACATGACTGAAGTCCTTCATCTCTGGTATCATCTTGGTAAACTTCCTGCGTACTCCCTCTTGATGTCCTCCCTAAAGTGAGGTGGTGCCCAGATTGTACACAGCACTCCACCTAAAGACTGATCAATGATTTGTAAAGGTTTAGCGTGAATTCCTTGTTCCCATATTATTTTCCCGCAAGTATCCAATCTGTTTTGTTAACCATCCTATCATGGGAAGATGGTGGTTCAAATCCCACCATGGCAGGCAGCGAAATTTAGATTCAATAAAACATCTGGAAGTAAAAGTACCACAAAACCGTTCTCGATTGTTCTACAAACCCCCATCTGGTTCCCCAATGCCCTTTGGGGGAGGAGATCTACCATCCTTACCTGGTCTGGCCTACATATGACTCCAGATCCACAGCAATATGGTTGATTCTTAACTTCCCCCTCAAGGACAATTCAGGATGGGCAATAAATGCTGGCCCAGCCAGCAATGCCCACATCCCATGAAAGATTAAAATAAATATTGGCTGTGCCTTCAGCTGCCGAGGCCTTAGGCTCTGGAATTCCCTCCCTAAACCTCTCCACCTCTCTACCCACTTTTCCTCCTTTTTAGATGCTCCTTAAAACATACCCATTGACCAAGCTTTTTGGGCATCTCCTTCTGTGGTTTTGTGTCACATTTTGTTTTATAATGCAATCATGAAGTATCTTGAGACATTATTTTATGTTAAAGGCACTATCTGAGTACCAGCTCTTGTGCTATCCTGTTCACTATTTAATACACTGACAGGTTTTGTCTTCATCTTCTTTGGTTCTCAGCTCAAAAGCAGGTCCATCCCACAGTGCCGCAACCTCCACCACAGGTAATGCAACGAGGCAGGGCCCGAATCTAACCCAGCTAGAAAAGGGTTTGAACCCCATGCTGTTAGCATCAATATGATCCACATGGGCTATTCAGCCAACTGACCCCTCAAGAAGCCTGAGTTTCTGTGGCACCATGCACATTGAAGTCCATTACTAGGAGTAATGATGGCAGAAGCTCTAATTTTTTTTCCACCACAAGGCTGACTAGGAATCTCTCCTGCTATTACTGCCTGTCATCGGCATATTACTATTACTGTCTGCCATTGGAATGATTTGCAGATTAATACTCAATCTGTTTGAGGCCATATTATGGAGTGGGACTTTAATGTGGAGCATGACTCAGAGGCAGAGACCTGACCTGTGGAGGATTCAAGATTGAGTCTGCAGGCCTTGGAGGTTCA